>NC_044274.1:61259424-61476924 GCF_003957555.1 Calypte anna | reverse complement strand
GGTGAGGGGACTTGAGCACAGACCCTATGAGGAGAGGCTGAGGGAGCTGGGGCTGTTCAGTCTGGAGAAGAGGAGGCTCAGGGGAGACCTCATCGCTCTCTACAACTCCCTGAAAGGAGGTTGTAGCCAGGTGGGGGTTGGTCTCTTTTGCCAGACGACTTTTAACAAGACAAGAGGGCATGGTCTTAAGTTGTGCCAGGGGAAATTTAGGTTAGATATTAGAAAGAATTTCTTTAGGGAGAGAGTGATCAGGCATTGGAATGGGCTGCCCACTGAAGTAGTGGATTCTCCGTCCCTGGAGATATTTAAAAAGAGACTGGATGTGGCACTCAGTGCCATAGTCTAGCAACCGCAACGGTGGTTCAAGGGTTGGACTTGATGATCTCTGAGGTCCCTTCCAACCCAGCCAATTCTATGATTCTATGATTATATGATTCTAAGAGGTGGTGACGTCTCCATTTCTGGAGACACCAAAACCCACCCGGGACTCCATCCTGTCCATCCTTGGTGAACCTGCCCTGGCAAGGGAATTAGAGTTGGTGATCTCCAGAGTTCCCTTCCTATCCTTAACATTCTGTGACTCTTTGAGACAGAAAAGAGAAATAACTGGTGGATGGATAGGGAGACATGACAAATGATACGAAGGTGTCTGGAGAGACAACAGCTGCTCAGTGTCTCTTCCAGTGTAAGAAGGGCTGTGAAGTAAAATTATTAGGAAACAAATTGAAGACAAAGGGCAGGAGGAAACTTTTCATTGTGAGGCAGCAAACATGGAAAAGTTATTGACAAACAATGACACAGGAATTAAAGTAAGAAAATATATTTGGGATCCTGAATTTCACTGAAAAAAATGAGTTGAAAAAATGGTTGAAAATATTTTAATGATGCAGACATATAATAGTATGGCCAATATCACTGCCAAACATCTCCTTACCAAAAGCAGACAAAAGTATGAATGCATTTCAAAGTTGGAGTCAAATGAGGAAAGTTGAATATGGAAATACTGTGTTAAAAGAAAATGAGGCATCCACCCTATTTCTGCAGCAGACAGCCATGAAATACATAATTTAAGAAAATTAGCAAGAGAAGACTCTGTGTACATGTTAGGAGCTCAGACAGAATCATTTATTTTCCAGCAACAGGAAAACAGCCTTGACATTTTTAAATAATATATTGTAGCAGAGATGAAGGGCCTTTCAAATATGCTTCAGTGCACACCAGCCAGAGCAGACTACAACAAACTAAGTCAATAGGACTCTCAGTGAGGGAATCGATGTGATTTCCAGTGTTCCTTGTAGAAATGTCACTCAAAATTGATGACAAGATCTCTGACCAAATGCTATTTTAGAATAGTATTTATCATTCTCTTTCTGTCACTACATCTGGTGACTTTTGACCTTCCTCAGTAATGTCCCCCTTCCAGTTGAAAACTGTACTAATCTCATGCCAATGTGTGGAATTAACTTAATGAAACTGTTAGAAGATAAAAGAGGCTTTTGAAAGCTCTCTTTCAATGACTGTGAGCTAACAATTAGAGTCCTAGTACTTCAGCTGTTTCTGAAATACAGGAGATAATAGCCCCCTTTTTCAATCTTTTTTTCCTCACAGATGGAAGAATCTTTAAACTTTATGTTCTAAATTACTTTGGAAGCTTTATAAAAATAATCACAGATGCTACAAATACCATTTATAATATAATGTTATTAAGCTTATTGGTTCTTTTTTGCAAAACTGTTGTTTTCTGTAAAAACTCATGTTACTTTCCATAAAAAGTTGATTTATCACTACCATGGTGATAATTTTGCATAAGAAAATTATTTCTGCTACCTGTAGCTGAAAGTGGGGCTGGTAGGAGGCTGCTTTACTGTACCCTGGTAATCTGGCTTGTTATGAACTTTTACTTAGCATTTGGAAAACCTTGGTATGAGCAGCTGGACAGACTCTCCTGCATGAGACTCTGAGGAGGGAAGATGAAAAAAGCAATTTATGCAGTTGAGTGATGGCTGTATTTTACTGTTCCTTTAGAAAAAAAAACAACTTTTGGCCTTCTAGTTCTCATACACACACATCCGCTGGCAATATACTGTAATAACAGTCAGTTGTACATAACAGAAAACAGTATTTAGTTGATACGTATCATCACAGATAGTTGTTTATGAGAAAATTCCATTCAGTAAGCTGCACTAAATCATTTAGAGAGCAGCTACTGTTGCTGTGTGCATATATTGTCTCTGCTCTGTGTTCCTTAGTGCTAAAAACAAGGATTAGGAATGAGTTACAAAGCCTTTCCATCAGCACCCTTCAGTTCATAATTTTTTATAAGGAAACTAATATACTGAACATGAAAATCCTGTAGAACAGGGAGCGTCAATGCTTTATTCTTCTGTTAAAACTGCAAAAGTGAGAAAAGTATGTATATCCAAAATCAGTGCCTCATCACTTTGATAATCAAAGAAATGTTTAGTGATGAAAGTAGTGCAATGTTAAGCATAAATAAATAAAGTGGATTAATACAGGGCCCTATCACTTGATCAACGTATTTTCTGTGTATTTTAAAAATTACCCAGTCTCAGGCCTGCTTTGATTCTTGGGTTAATGTGACAGTGCTCAATGTATACAAAGGGAAAAAAAGAAAATATGACTAAGCTTTACTGAAAGGAGCTGAAGTTTCAAGTTGGTGGAATGCTGACTTCTGTAAAAGTCAGTTCATAAATGACCCCAAGACAAATCAGACACAACTGGTTTCCTGTGTGTCAAAATAATGACCTAATACATAATTTATGATCCTAAAAACACTTCAAGATGAAAAAAAGTAGCAGTTAAAGCAACCCTGATGTTACATCATTATGTAAAAAATGCACAGTGTGCCATATTGTGCCATCTATTTTGAAAGTAGAACATGAGATTAGTGGGATCATACCCTTAAAAACCGAATGGCACAATGTGACCCATTGCTTTTGTCAAGTCTGAAACAAAATTTTTTGATCATAACATAAAGAGCCTAGCTGTGAGCATAAATCAATGTGTTTAACATATTTTTATATTTGAGGCAGATAAATATTTTCCTTAAAGCTTTACTGCTTGATGGCAAATAGGTAAAAACATTGATCATACAGCAGTTGCTGATTTCTTTCTGGGAAAAAAGCCAGTTCCAGTTCCTTATCCAATGAGTGGTCCATCCATGCAGGACAGTATTGAATGCTTTACACAGGTCCAGGTAGAAAGCATTTGACACTATCCTGCACCACATTCTGATCTTGAAACTGGAACAATGTGGATTCGATGGAGGAACCACTTGTTGGATAATGGAATGCCTGGGTGATTGCACCCAAATGTTGTGATCAGTGGCTGAGTGTCCAAATGGAGATGTGTGATGAGTGGTGCTCCGCAAGGGCCAGTTCTCAGACCAGTGCTGTTTAACATCTTTGTCAGCAACATGGACAGTGGAACTGGATGCACCCTCAGCAAGTTTGCTGATGACACCAAACTCTGTGATGAAGTCAACACACTGGAGGGAAGGGTTGCCATCCAGAGGGACCTTGACAGGCTTGAGAAGTGGACTCATGTAAACTGCATGAAGTTCAATAAGGCCAAGTACAAGGTTCTGCACCTGGGCCGAGGCAATCGCATGCATGAATACAGGTTGGGAGGAGAAAGGAATTGAGGACGGCCCTGAGGAGAAAGACTTGAGGGTAGTGGTGGTGGATGAGAAGCTCAACATGTCACTATGTGCTTGCAGCCCAGAGAGCCAACAGTGTCCGGGGCTGCATCAAAAGAAGCACAGACAGCTGGTTGTGGGAGGTGAGTCTCCCCTTCTACTCTTCTCTTGCGAGACCCCACCTGAACTACTGTGTCCAGTTCTGCAGTCTCCAGCATAAGAAGAACATTGATTTCCTCAAACATGCCCAGAGAAGAGCCAGTAGAATGATATAAGAGGGCTGGAGCACCTCCCCTATGAATACAGGCTAAAGAAGTTGGGGTTGTTCAGCCTGGAGAAAAGGAGACTCTGAGGTGACTAAAGTCATATATAAATGTCATATATAAAGTCATATATAAACTATAAATAGCAGCTTTCCAATATCTGAAGGGAGCATACAAGAAAGCTGGGGTGGGGCGTTTTACACAGCTGTGTAGAGAGATGACAAGGGAAAATGGTTTAAAGCTTGAAGAGGCGAGATTTAGGTTAGACAGTAGGAAGAAAATTTTTAATTTGAGGATGGTGAGACACTGGGAAAGGGTGCCCAAGGAAGCTGTGGTTGCCCCCTTCCTGGAAGTGTTCAAGGCCAATTTGGATGCGCCCTTCTGCAATGTGGTCTACTGGAAGCCCATGCAGGGGTTTTGGAACTAGATGATCTTTCATGTTAACCCTAGTCACTCTGTGATTCTAAAAATTTAAGACATACTTTAAAGCTAATCTGAAGATTGGAGACAAAAATGTGGAACAGCTGTGAAGGACCTAAATGAATTATTGAACAGTATTATGCCTGATTAGACCCCCTTTACAGTGCAGCACAGGAATGTTCTTATGATAAAATTTCACAATTTTTAAAATTTTTTATGGCTTATGGTTTGATTTAGTTTGTTTGGTTTTCTGGGTTTTTTTGGTTTTGGGGTTTTTTTTGTTTGTTTTGTTGGTTATTTTTTTCATGAGGAATACAGGTCATATTTCAAAATATTTATTCATGGCATATAGGACAAGTTTTTCAGAAATACTTAATATTAAATCTACAGTATGTAAATGATAACTGTGGTTTCTTTTTGTACTGAAGGAGCTCTTCTTCTACTTGTACCACAATTAAATTTTTAGGTAATACAAATTGACTTGCTGGCAGATAATATACTCATAGGCACCATCTACCTTTCAGTCATAAGGGAATAAAGCATAATATTCTTCAGTACACAGTAGAACATGGTGTTCTACTCTTTCTTCAGGGAAAGAGTATTTAGGCAGTACAGCTCTGTTTTCAACTTGAAATGACCTAAACTCCCTTTGAAGTTTCGTTTCAAGAGAAATAACAAACTCCTTATCTAGTGAAGTTACTATGAAATCAGGTTTCGGTCTCGCTAAGTATTTCCTGAACCATCTTACTTGCTTTAGGCATTTCTAGGATTATAATAATTTATTCTGCTGAATTTTACATTATATTTAGGTTTCTGAACTATACTTTTGTTCAGGCACTTTTGCTGGTTTTGTGCTGGTGAAGAAGGAATACAGATACCTCAGTCATCTGAATAAAAATGCCCTACCTGAGGGCTGTGTTTGTCCTGCAGCACTTGAGATGGGAGGAATGGAGTGAAAGATGACACATGGTTCTAAATAGGGAAACAATTCATTATTGCAAGATGTGCTCTTTAAGAATGGGATGACTTTTCAACTAAGATGAAGGGTACAACCATTACAGAACACTATGCATTGTATTTTTTATTGATAGTTTGTCTATACTCAGGTGTTCTTATTTTTTAAGACAATCTATATGTGTATGTGATCAGTAAACCAGATTTGATGTGTGTCTTGAAGTACAGCTGCCCCATGCTTTTATAAAGTGTTAAGAATCTTGCACCAATGTTTCTAATATCTCAGTTTTCATTTTAATAAAAGTGGAAATAAATAAATTTAAAAGAACAGGAAGACTCTTAGTAAAACCTTTAAACTGTGTAATTTTACTTGGCATAAACCAGAATTCTGAGGCTAAGTTGCGTAAGCTTTCCTGTCATAGTGGTGTCCTCAAACAATAAAAGACTTTTACAGCAATAGTTTTAGAAAATATGTATTTTAATGGACCATGTGTTGTCCTTGCACTTCTGCCATGTTTGGTCCCCTGCTACCCATGAAGTCTGTCAATACTGAGATTTGGCTGTCTATTCACACCAACAACAATTTTGATGACCTTGAATTTCTCTTGCTTGGTGATATTGTTATGTCAATCTTCTTTTTTTCCCAAATAATTTTAAACTTTCTTTCCTTTCATAAGTTCAGTTTTTGTCCTGGGAAAGAAGTCTTTCCCCCCCTCCAGATGGGGAGGGGAACCTACTATAGTTGAACCTAATATACAGTCTTCTCTACAAGTCTAGGAGAACTTTCTTTCCATCATCTCCAAGGCCTGGTCTCGGTTTTACTTTTTGCTATAAGAAAATTTCTCCCAGCTAATTCTTATTTTAATGAATAAGTAAGTGAGAATGAAACTATGCGCACAGCAGACATTTATATTAAAAAGTAACAAAAATTCTTAGTATTTTCATGCACTCTTTGGGTAGAATCTCTTGATTATGAAGACTTTCTTCTCAATAATTCCATGCTATCAACATAATATATATCTACCCAAAGATGTCAACCTCACACATATATTCCCATCTGCTCCTCATGATTTACTCCAGCTTGCCTGCAAAAACACTTGACAGCAATGCTCTATTGGACTGAATTTATATAATTTCCAAGAATATATTTACTAGCTAGGACAGTATATTTTTTTCATTACTTCAAAATGATCAGTTTCTTATGAAGCAGCCCTTTCTAGCAGAAAGGTTTTACAAATACAACATATTTATCAAATTAGTTTTTAGAATACTCAGACATGAGGTAATGAAATTAATGTTACATCTATTGTAGACATTGTTATTTTTAAGTGAACTTATTTTGAAATAAATGTTTTTCTCATGAGAACATAGAGATTTGGGTGTTGGAGTAGATGTCCTTTAAAGGTTAATTCTATGGAAAGGAACAACAGTCCACCACCAACTCTTTATTTCCAACTGTCCATGGGACATTTCTAAGCTGCTGACTCTCAGTCAGAACAACTGTACATGAATCAAAAGATGGCTTTTGTTCAGCACTGCATGCAGCACCTCATTCAATACCTTTGAATAGAACCTTGAGGTTCCCACTCAAAATGCTCTGATTTTTGCAAGGAAACTATAAATAAAGGAGTTCAATTGTATGAGTCACAGCATTTTTAACATGTGCTATCTGATTAATCTCATGTCTTCATTATCCTCATCCATCAGAATTGTCCACCCTGCTCTTTTTTTTTTTTTATTTCACTAATGGATAAGGGCAACTCAATCACGTGAAGAACTCAATCACACACAGAAGAACCCCTAGGAAATAAGCATGTCAGTGAGACATGAGATATTTTCTGAAAGTAATGTAAACCAAATGGAATTAAAAAAAAAAATCCAACATAAAAACTTGGTTTTAAAAGTGATGCTAGGCAAAAAACCTACATACAAAGCATCCAAAAATATTTTTTCTAAAGTGATACTAAATGAATGAAGTTAAAACCATCCAATTTTTTCTTCCTAAAAGTAGTGATAAATGAATACAATCATATTTGATGAATACAATCAAAACATAATTTTTAGGATTGATGGTCAGGATTGAAACGGGCTCTTGCTAATACAATTGACTGAGTTGTCTATCTCTGTGAGTTCTTAATTTCTCACATTTGACTAAGTTGCCTCTATCTGTGAGATAAGTTTAAAAAAGTTGCAGAAGGTGGACACTTTTGAGGGCTGAGCAAAATTAAGGTTTGATCTTAATTAGTGAGCTTGTATTACAAATGGTGTGACTCATATTTGAACTCCCCTGTATATGTACAGTGTCCCTGAAAAAAATCAGAGCATTGTGAGCAGAGCGACATGCTTCCAAAGTTCTATTCAGAGGTTCTGAAAGAGATTCTGTTCATGGGGCTGGACAAGTGCCATCTGCCAGTCTGCATACAATTGTCTTGGCAGAAAGTCAGTGGTGAAGAATGTCTTTTGTACAGTTGTCCACTGGAGATTTGTGAGAGAGCAAGTTGGTTGCAGTGGAAAGCTGTCCTCGACCCCCTTAGAAACCAAAGTATTCTGTGATTCTATGGTTTTAAGTAATCCAATATTCAGATGCAGGATGAAGTTTACTGGCAAAGGACGGTTCTTAACTGTAACAAGAATAATTTTTTAGGGTTGACTCATATAAACACAAATTGCATTCAGACAGCTTGTTTTATACAGTTGTCTTCAAACAGCTGGTTTTTATAAAAGTAAAACTTTTCTTATAAAAGTTTTAGAAGAGGAAAAATGTTGTCTTTAATAAATGCAGTTAGCTCTTTAAGAAAAATCTCAGAAATATTTAATCTGTTACATATAAATAATTATAAACTTCAGCTGAATTGCAGTCCACCATATGCAAATATTTCTCAGCCTTATATATATCTGCATCACCACAGGAAAATATAAGAGGCACATCTATGCCAGTTCAGGTCCTACAACTATGTAGTCTCACAGCCAATCTGAGTGTACCTCTATGTTTACATTAATAGAGATAAGAGAACTTCAGCTCTTTTTCTTAGACTGAAATTTGATCTAGCTGAAGATTGATAAGAGAGAAAAAAGGTAGTGGTTAAGTTAAAGACATGTGTCTTGAAGTCAAGAGACATAGATTTTGGAGGTTTTAGGGTTTGCTTCCTGGTTTTTGTTTTCAGCAAGTGGAATAAAAGATCTGAAAGTCAATGTTTTGAACTTAATCATAAGAAGTTCTATTTCTCATCTTTGGCACCTAATTTCAAAGGAGCTATGTACCATCATATTGGAGAACCTCTTTGACTTATTTAGAAATAAACTGTGCCTGGGGAAACAACTAAGGAAGTCCATTAAAAAATCAAAGTCACATTTTTGTAAGATGTTAAGCTTGCAGTTGCATTATAAGAAAAACTCAAGAGACTCATAATATGAAGTTAAAGATATTTACTACAGTCCAGATAAAAAAAAAAAAAAAAAATCTCAAAACGAGAATTTGTTTTAGGGAAAATAGATACAAACAGGAATCTCTTGTAGTTAAGTCGCTTCAAAGTGTGCTTAATATTTTGTGGGAAGTGGAAATGATAATGTGAGAGATAAGAAAGGAATGTGCTAGTGAAACCACTTGTTTACCAAAATGGATGGCAGAAAATCACTGGAAAACAATGGAAGAACACCAGGCCTTGGTGGGAGGAATTTGGGTAGGTCTTGTGGAAGGACCCTGGGAAAGTACTTGAGTATAAATAAGACCTCTAGATTAATAAACGTGGTCTCACTTTGGATAAGTTGCCAAGAGAGTGAATTGATACACCACAGTATTTTTTTTCAATTTTTAAATTGCTTCTAATAATAATCATACTTCCAGCCAGTTAGAACCTTTCCAGTAAGGAAACATTTTGGTAACTATTTTGGCATATAATAACCTGTAATAAAGAGAGAAAAGACCACATTTGCTGCTCAAAAAGGCAATTCCCTGGGTAAAAAGAAGTAATGAAGGTATTAACCTGCTCTAATTAGTGTGGTCTATAGCCTCAGTAAGTTGATAAGTTTATCCTTTAATATCTGAATATCTGACATAATTTGGAAAATTACTGAATTACTAAGACATAGTCTTAACCTTCTAAATATGTTCTTAGTGCCTCTATGAACCTTTACACTAGGGACTGTGCTACGCTGGAGATAGAAATTGTGGTGCTCCGTCACAGTCAAATTAATGCTTTAAACTCAGCTGATGGTTTCAAATGTAAACAGTCAGGCCAGAAGTTCAATATCTAGGCAAGAAAAGAATGCTACTTGTGTTAGTATATTTTAATCTCTATACAAGCAAACCATTGAGCTATGCTTGTTTCTTATCTACATATAAAAACTCAAGCTTTAAGAAAAAAGGGAATGTATTCCACCTACATAGATAATTGTAAATACACATGTGACTTGACTACTAGTCATTGAATCACAGCATTAGGTAGGTTTGATAGCACCTCTGGTCCAGTTCATCAGGTCCAGTCTGCAACTCCACACAAGACTAGACCAAGTTTCTCAATTTCATAACCAGCTGATGATCACCTTTAAGGATGTGTGTCTCACCATCCTTCTGTGCCTATATTTGAGCACTCTCCTTGTGCTAAAGATTTTTGAAGCAGAATTTCCCATGCTCCATCGCTGTTGCGTTTCAATCTTCTGCCATGCCCTTCTGAGTAGGTGCAGCCATTATACCTGCTCCCAAACTTCCCTACAATCTTCAACTGTGTAATGACAGACATCAGGGAGATCTCCTTTTCAAGTACTCCTCCCTAGACTGAACCAGTGCCTTATGTGTGAAGAACTTAGTGTTCTTCATAAGGGTCTGTCTTGCATCAAGAGCTCATGACTTGGTACAGCACATCAGTGGTGATCTCACCTGTGTAGGAGTGATCGCACTCTTTATGTATTTATTTAGTTAGTTAGTTTAGTTTTTGTAGCAGTACATCATTTTTAAAACAGATTAAGCCTTTTTCCTGAAAACTACATTACTGAAGTATAATCCTAGTTAGAACATTGGAAGCATGCTTTTGACTGATACTGCTTTGTGAAGATGATGGACAACAGAGCTTTGTTCTTATTTATATTGAAATAACACTGAAGGTTTGGAAACTCAAAACTGAAAAGCCAAAATAAAATGCAAGTTTGTTCACATAACTTCAAAATTTAAAACTTTACTAAGTAATGAATGTATGCATTTGTTAAGAGCATTAATACTTAAAGTTAATGGGAATTCTTTCATCAATATAGTTAGCTGCTCTTGTGAACATCAGACTAAAATTTCTGAAGATTTTTAGAGGAATTTCTAGTCAATCATACAAAAATATATTGATTGATGATTTCACAGGGTGTCAGATTCAGGATGACAAAATTAACACAGACATGCCCCTGAAGAAAAATACAAAAAAATCACTCCCTCTAAAACACACCTTTTATAATACATTGTTTCAAATGCAGCAACAAGCTTAATAAATATTGAAATATTGGAGAAATATTGGAGTATAATATTCTGAATGACTAAAGAATTTTATTTCATAACACCTTCCTGCAATATGGCGATACAATTACAATGAAATTCATGAAATATAGCCAAGTCTATATTGCTTATATTTCTTATAAAAATACTAATTGAAGCAATATTTTCAAAATGACAGAAGCCATGTTTGATTTTCTCAAACCTGTATAGTTTCATTAAATTTTGTGGCCCTAATATATACTATTATAGATATGTTGTGTGCAACCCATATGATGTTGCCATACATCAGATAATTTTTTTTACTCCAGTTTTTCTAATAATTCACTCAGCATTTATATGATGCTAGTGAATGTCATTTTAGGTGAAACAGGTTCATCTTGAAAACTCTATCACAACCAAAATTCATGAAAGTACAGATAACTAAAACATGACATTATAACTTCTGGGTACCTTAGAGAGTCCAGAGAGCTCTAGTAAATCAATATATTTTATGCTGATAACTTTTGCCCTCAGTGAATTGAATTCCTTAAGAAGAAAGATTTTCAGAAAGGACTTAGAGTCAAGGTTTTCTATGGAAAGTCTCTTTTTTACTATACCTGTGGCAAATTTGCTATAAAAATTTTAGATATTTTACTGGGTACATTTTAATTCCAATTACATGAATGAAGTAACATTAAAAAGATAATACGTAGAGACATCTAACTTAGAGTAGAAATGGTATTGCTTCCAGACTTTATTGATGTCTGCCAAATAGCTGTTTAATATTTAATTATATCAATACCCAAAGATTTTCACTGATTATAGACCCAATCCACAGTATTCTAACAAATAATTTCAGGTTGTCTTCCAATTGTAGCCTTGGTGTTGGAAATAAATGATAAACAAGGGTTAGTAGGAGCAACATAATAAAATTCATCACTAATAAATGACTCTTATATGTATATGTCAAAGCAACAGTTCTTGGATTAACAAATGGGGTGGCATCAGGACTATCAGCAGGAACAGATTGTTTTAAGTTACTGATGAGAAAATAATTCATGGATAATTATTTAACTAACAGTTTCAGCTATTTCTTTCTGCTCACAAAATGTCCTCTCTCTCTGTAGTTACATTCCAAAGTCTTTCTTGCTAGTTCTCTCTATTCAGAGGTGGAAGACCTCAGAAAAAAGACAGTGAGGCTTTCGTCTCCCAAGGAGCAGCAATGAATCAGATAAGTTAAGGGCACTTTGAAGGTTTAAAACTTATGTTTTCCTAGACCACACAGACACTGCTTAATTCAAGTATGAGTGTGCATTTATTGTCCTGTTGCAGATGTGAAGTTTTGTCACTTTCATATTGGATTATATTTTGAAAGGGTCCAAGGTTTCATCAAGTTGAGAATCTTTCTAGGTGACAGAGATTATTTCCATGTGCAATCCTAAAACTTGCTTTCTGTCAAAATATGTAATAATAATGAGACAAAAGCAAAAATATTCCTGAAAAAATGCCAGTGTAAATGTTGTCAGTTTCCTTGAAACTATTGACTCGCTCCATTTCCCCTCTTAAGGGACTGAACTTTTCTCCAGCAGCACAGGCTTCTGCTAAGTGATGAAGGATTTGTGGTTGATCATAAATGTTGCAATATAAATGGGAAAAGATGTTCATAAAACAAAAAGGATTGTTTTCTCTCCTAGGATAGAATAGCAAAACATATGGTGCTATAAATAGGAAATGGAGGAATGAAAAATAAATTAATTTGGTTATTAGCTCTACATATTCCCAGATAATATTGATATTAAGAATCATACCACTGTGTCTTTTACAAAGGGACTGAATAAGACATTGATGGATCTTAATTTAAATCACAGTAAGATATCGTCTATGTAACTTTCAGTAATTTAGAATGCTTCACAAACACAAAATCTGTAAGATAGCTAAATCCAGACCTACAAAAATAATTACCAATTTGTTGATTTTTAAACAATGACAGCTAACTAATATTTACATACTTCCAAAGCTTAAGTAAGGCAGCCTTTCCACCATAACACAGACACTGACGTGAAGCAGAGTGGGTAAAGTTGGAGATGTCCATAAGTATTCAGGGAAACGTACAGTATACTGTTATACACGTACATGAAGTTATTCTCTTTGTGACTCAGTGACTAAAACATGTAATTCAGTTGAATGATACTAGTTGGAATCTTCAAGCTGTGATATCCTAGCAACATCAGAGTCATACTGGAATAATTTTGTTTGAAATAATTTTCGTTCTAAGATTTTTTTTTAAATGACAAATGAAATCTTTCAGTAGTTATATTTCTGTTAATTATTTCAAATTTGCAAAAGTTACTTTCCCACTAAATATTAGCAGAAAAATTCAAAGCAATTCTTTTAGAAATATACTTTCTGTAAAACATAATTCCATAAATATTTTTTCCATAGTAGTGACATGCTTTAAAATGAAGTTATCAATAATGGCTATTTGAATAATATTGTTGTAAAAGACAAGAGTGATTTATTTTAGAAAAATGTTTGAATGTAAATATGATATGCACAATTATATTTAAAGTTTTTAATAATACTTTTATGGGAATAATATTTTTGGAGGAGTTTTAAATTAATAAAATTTCCATTTTTCTTCTATTTCAAGTTTGAATGAGAAAGACTTTCATTGTTAGACTTATATGTGTATGTAAGAAAACCCTTGGAAAGGTCAGATTGTGTGGATCTGAATTTCAGAATAGCCAACAGGGAATATAAATTACAGTAAAGCCAACATTTTAGACACTCTTAATTAGCAGATACAACGCATATGATAATAAAACCAGACTCTTTTATGATAAAATACATCACCGTTAACAGCTGGCACCAGTAACACAAAAATGTTAACTAAATCCAGTGGTGGCCACTCTCTCTTGAGTCTTCTATTCACGTTTATTATTAGCAATAATAAAAATCTGAGTATTCAGGCAATAGTTTCATAAATCTCATCAGAAAGCAGAATTAAAACTAATTATCTCAGACAATCAGATGAAGAACAGCATACAAATATAAATGATACCTATGCCCCTTGTCAGATTCTTCCTTGTTCAGACAAGCAGAGGTGCAGCATCAGCCTTAGCAGACAGGATTTCATGATGACTGCCTTACCCTGATGTTGGGAACTGACCGAGGAACAAACCAACCTGATATGTTTAAGATGTTTATCCCTTATAAGTCTATGTGGAATAGATTTTTCTTTGATATGATGAGGCAAACAGATTCTTCACAGAATCACACAGGACTTGTAGCACTGAAGGATAATTTGGGCTGGCATGGGCCTTGGAGGTCTCTAGTCCCATGGCTTGATCCCTCGGAGACTTGGACATTGGAACAACCTCCCTAGTCTAGGCCCTGTTGCCTGGCTTTTCTCATGGGAAAAAATCTTTGTTGAGGTTATAGTCATGGTGGACACATTTCCTGAAAACTGTTCTGTATTGCTTAATCAGAAAATCTTTGTTACCCTGAGTTATATTTAGTTGAGCAGTAGATAGTCACACATGATTTGCTCAGGATATACTCACAGGTATAGTTAGACTTTATTCTGTGCTTAGAAGGAGCCCAGAAAATTTCTAGGCCACATCCTGACTTGCAAAATTTAATGCTGCACATAGTAAACTCCATAATGACCCCTAATATTTTCATTTTGGGAGAATCCAAACAAGTTCAGCATACCAAATCAAACTAGAAGAAGCAAATACATTAAATACTTCTACTTTTCCAGCTGCCAGGCTGTGCTGAAATTGCTGTAACAATTATGACCCGATTGAACTTGAAATACAGAAGTTGTTATTAAACAATGATGCTTGATTCTGCTCTTGCAAGCAGAATCATACTTTCTCTGTATAGTCCAGAGTGTGGGGCACATTCTCCTGGATCATAATGTGGCTGAAATGTGTTTAGGCTGGGACTAATTCAAGGCAGTTTGCTTGAGAAGAAATGTATTTTATGGCAGGTTCAGATGTAACTGTGTGAGTGTAGTCGCATCTATCACTAGACAATGGTGACTAAACACAGAAGTGAGACCAGGCTTTTTAGGAGAATATAACTTAGCTTTCTTTTCCTTCTGAAATTTAAGAAGAAAATCCATGACAAACTTGTAAGAGCACAATTTTCTTTTTAATGGAAGAAAAATAGGACAGAAGGTAAACTATGCTATGCACCTGCCTCTTCTGACCTTTTTTTTGCTTCAGGTCTTCAGTTCAGGGGTAATGAAACAATTGTAAGCACCAGCATCTGAACAGCTACTCTTATCTCTCACTATTCCTACTGTCTGGATCAAAAAGATTAAAAGAAATATCACTGTGAGCCTGCTGGACATGTTAGTAGCTCCCTGTGTCCCAACTCCCTGAAAAATTTGGAGTTTAGCTTACTGACTTGAATACTATTGGTCTGGTCTGAAGGAGACAAAGCTCTGGTTAAATGCAGGGTTTGGTTGTGCTGTATGAAGACTAGAAATCATTTTAAATTCTGGATGCCTAGCAAGCAAGAGAGCTGCCTATGTTATTCAGCTCTTTCCTAGATAAGCCACGAGTTACATTTTTGGTTATGAAAAATATGAAAGTAAAACTAACTGCAGTGAGATTTCCTCTTTGAACTAGTTATCCTTGACTTTAAGAAGTAAAAAAGGAAAATAAAAAAAATAAAAAACCAAACCAAACCAACCAACCAAACAAACAAACAAACAAAAAAAAAAAAAAAAAAAAGAAAAAGGAAGGCAAGAAAAAAAAAAAAAAAAAGAAAGAAAGAAGTAAGAATTTAAGAATTCACTGTCTTATTTTGGGAGCTGTTGTAATTTAACCTGGCAGGCAGCTAAGCCCCACACAGCCACTTGCTCACTCCCTTCAGAGAGCCACAAATCCAAACCAGCACAGTATGAGCTACTATGAAGAACATTAATAGTATCCCAGGCAAAACCAGTACATGAGTATAAAAGGGAGGAGTGGTTTATATCTTCATGAAGTTAAATTGATTTTTAATAAATCATTCAAGACTCGATCCTGGGAGTCAGAACTCCTGTTCCACTTCTTGCTTTGTGTTACTCCTGTTGTACAGCTATACCTCTCCTCTGCCCTCCCCTGTCTCCAATTTTTTTCTTGGGTGCAGAGAAAAGTGTCAGGGCTTCATACAACTTAAGATCATCAAGAAAAAATCTAACAAGATAACAACAGCAACAGCAATGGCAACAACAGAAATATAATAATATAATCATATAATAATTGTGTAATAAATAATGATAATAATGATAATAGTAATATGATTATGAAGATGATGATTGATGATGAAGATGTTAATCAGATATGTTTGTACCCTAATTTGGTCACAGTGTTTCAGAAAGCTTTGTCTTTTCTTTTTTCAAGAAAATAATACTAATTACATTTAGCACTGAAACAAAGTAACAGATTTCTAAGAAACCATATGAAAGCAATCTGAGAAATTACAGATTATCTTGATCCTAACTGTACCGTTCTGATATGGCATATATGTATGTACATATCATGAATTAAGGGTCTTAATACCATGTTTATCATGATGCTAGTTTACCTCCTATTTTAACCATACGTTACTGAAACAACAATAAATCAACAAGAATGTAACAGAATAAACAGCAGTAATAGTTTATTTCTTCGCCTAATTTCCACAAAATCCGTATTAGACCATACAACATTCTTTACATGTTCTTGTGCCATTTCAGAACTGCTTTTTCTCAGAATAACTTCTTAATGACTTAACAATAACAAGCCATTAGAAACTTTTGGGAACTTAATGAATACTTAATGATCATGATTACAAAACACTTTTTTGAAATTAGAAATGTTAACTTCCTATTAAATGTTTCTAAATGTTCTTTGTTATTAAATGCCAAGGTATTTAAAATCCTTGGTTTAAAAGGAAATGGTCATTTTCTTCCCAAAACAAACACAATTATTATTTATTTGATTGAACTGCAGACTCATAATATTTATGAAACTGTTATAGTCTGAATTAATTCTTAATTGACTTAATAGAGCTTGGATTTACCCATTACTTCTCTGGCTTTATTTTTTTCCCTCTTTTTGTATTCTGTTGTTTATCTTTCATGATTTAAGCACCTTAGATAAAATCTGTCATATCTCTTTAGAGACTGTTCTTCATTCTACTTCACTTAGCAGAAGTGGGAAGCAGAATAAGGGTGATGATGAAAATATGCATATGCACAGAGTACTGCTTGAAACCTGTTTAGTAAGTGGCTGTTGAGCTAAAAGAATATACCTCTTACTCTTTATTTATACCGTAGGATTTCTGACAAATTGACAACAACAAAAATAATTATTCTTCAGAAGTCTCACCTAGCTTGACAAGTAGTGTTATTTCCACTTAGTTTAAAAGCAGAAATTAAGTGGAATAACCAAACTGCTCTGGCAAGTTAGTGGTAGAAATCACTATAAGGTTTATCATTCTGCATGGTAACGTTATGTTCACAGGAAGATTGGTTTGTATGGGCTGGGGAAAAAAAAAAAAGTGCTACAAGTGGATTGTCTGCAGTCTTTCTCTGGATGTACTTCAAATAACAAAAAGGGCAATGTTTTGCACATGGCTGAATTTCCTCACACCTCACTAGACCTGGGGCTGTTGTCACTAGTGTTCCACCACCCCACAGCGTGTGAGAGAACTTATCTGGGGCTCTTTGCCTATGCTAAAGTGGGCTCTTGACTTAGGAGCTGGCAAATAGCTCTAAGGAATTAATACTTGATGAGAAGAAAATTGAAAAACTCAAACTCCTTTTCAGTTGCCAAAGCTTTTCACTTTTTCTTTCAGTATGTTTTGGGGTTTTTGTTTTTTTGGTGTTTTTTTTTCTGTTTTTTGTTTTTTTGTTTGTTTGTTTTGTTTTGTTTTGTTTTGTTCTTTTTCTTACCACTGGCTTAATATTTAGCACTTTTTTTTTTTTTATATCTATTGAAAGTTAAAAAATAGGATAAAATAAAAATGAGTGGAAATAAGAGAAAATGCAGAAAGAATTGCTTTTCCACTGTCCTAGCTTACCTATGTTATGATTTACGTTGTCCTTCTTGAAGGAAGAGGACAGCTCCTGTCTTAGAAAGAGAGATTGTGGAAATATTTTGAAGTTTTCCAGTGAATTTTTCTTATGCAAGTCTTGACTGTGCAAAATATTAAATAGGCAGTCATACCTCCTTGTTCTGTGCATGTGGCCAAAGTGCACAAATTACTATGCTTTGTCTTACCCCCTTCTTGAGGTGCATCTTTCTGCTTCAATGTGTGGTGTGTTTATACCATTTTCTTTCTTCCTGTGAAAGACAAGCTTACAAGTCAGATGTCTACACATTCCATTGGTGACTTCAAGTAGAATTCCAGACTGCATTTTCATTTTCAGAGTCTATGGCTTGGAATATATTCTGGAGGAAAATGTTTGACAGATTCAAACTCAAAGGATATCAAACTTTATTTCTCTTGACAGCAAGAGTAATTGGTATGATGCACAATACAACTGACAAAGAAGTTCAAATCTGTTTCCTTACCTCACTTTATAGCACAATCTTTCCTGCAGATCAATGTTTTGATGGATGAATACTAAAAATGGACATTTTTTCCAGGTTATACATATACAGAGAGATCTTATCTCAGTTAAAATGGTGTAAATCTGCCTCAACTGCAGTAAAGTCAGACCATTTACCTTGGGATTAGAATGTAGCCTCTTATGAGAGATGATAAATAGTTCAGGGCTGCTAAAACTTTTTTTTCTTTTTTGCCATCTTTGTACAGCTTTCATGAAATGTAAGTTTCCCTTGACATGCTGAAAATATGAATCCTTTCTTAAAATACACGATAACACTCATTTTACATTGTATGTTAATCTTCCAGACTGAAAATTGGAAGACATTTTTCTCCTCACCACCCATGAGGTTTGTTCTTTTCCATTGATAATCTGCGGAGACTACTCATTCCTTTGTTGTAGAGGATTAAGAAGCAGAGGGCATGAATTTCTACAGAGACTGAAAAACAACACAAAATGCAGTCAAAACACATTAAAATAATTCCTTACACATTTCTTCACCTTCTTTCCTTCTTTCCTTCCATCCTGCCTTCCTACTCTCTTGCCTTCTTTCTTTCTAATGCTTGCATAAAAAAAAATTGACACACAAAACCTCACAAACGCACATTTTCTAAGTTGTTCCCTGAGAAATAATTAAAATACAGAGCTTTTGTCATCAGACTTTCCAGCTATCAATTATTATGCTCAGCAGTGCTGAGAATCTTTTCAAATGAAAAAATTAGTAGAGAATGAACCTCTGAAGAAGGTTTAGTTTGCATAAGCATATAGAGTTTTCCTAATTACTTGAGCCTTTAGGTAATCAGAGTGGAAGGAAACAGTTATTCTCCCCCTCATGGCTTCCATTATATAATCTTATTTGAGGCAAAGCTTTCTCTTCTCTTCTTCATGTGATAATAGACACAAAAGGATGATTTATGGATATTTTTTTTAAGCTACCACTTATCTCCCAATGTCATTCTCTGCCAGGTACTGCTATCTTTGTTGAGCTCAGGTACAAGTAATGGTAGATGCCTACAAAAGTGAAAGAAAACTATTCTTGTGCTGTCACAACTGAACAATGTATACTGATTTAGGAGAGTCCACAGGTATTGTTACTTGAAGTTTTGTGGGTTGAATTCTATGTCTTTAGCAATCAAATAAGCCCTAGAAGAGGCCCCTTAAGGAGTGAAACTTCCATACACCCATGAGTGAGAACAGTTTAGCTTTCAATCAGGTCCACAAGTGAACAGTCTGTTTCAGGTCCTCTTCTCATCTCCCAAAACAAAGAAAAAAATTATTACTAATCTTGTTTATTTATCTGTCTTGGAACTGACATTACAACAAGAAGGAATTAAATTTTGTACAACTTAGTGTAAGACATTTTACCTCTTAATTTTATCAATATGCTTCACCTTGGTGAATGTGATGGATATCATGGTTGAACATAGTAACTTAGTTCCTGAATTTATACTTTAACAATGAATGCCTACAGTATTCTTTTATAATTTTGAATAAATCAGAAATATCTGGGGGAAAACAAGGAGGTGCAGTAAGGGAGATGACAGCATAAAACAAAGATTGTATTTTTTGATAAAAATGAATGTATTTTTTAAAGAAATTAAATTATTCCATTGAGTATGTTACCTTGAATTCTACAATGAGTGTTTAGCACTAGCAAGAGTACTTACCATTTTGTAAGCTATAAAGGATCTGTTTGTTTGACATTATTTGGAAGTGAAATTTTATTCAATATTTTGTTTAAATATAAAATATTTAATTTATTTAATAGGTGATAAATAAAACCACACATCTGAAATCACAATAATTCTATCTGATTGTTGTTTTACAGTATTTCAGCTCTTTATTTTCTTTAATTCCATGCAAAATACAACATCAGAATGACTCCTCCACCCCTGCAATTAAATATTTTATTTTATTATTATTTGTTTCACTTAGAATGGATCACTTTAATCTAATTAAGATTTTTAGATCTCCATGACTGAAAAACTGAAAAAACTTCTTCTCATCCATTCTTAATGTAACCAAGATTTCATGTGTTGGCTGAGTTCTTCATCTGAAGATTTCTTGTGATTCTGTTCTCCAGTTACTGACAAGTCATGATGATTTTATCAAATAACAAGACTGACTTGCTTTCTTTTCAGAAAACAGTATCAGATACACAGATATTTAAACTACTTCTATTATGGATTCTAGCAACCTAAAAATCACCAAAACTTTGATTTGGTAAATATGATTACCTGTTGCCATAACTGAGGTGTGGAGTGAGCAAATGATAGGTCTGAAGAATTTTAGAGTGTAAGAAAGATTCCTTTCAGATTTCTCCCTATTATAGAATTGTCAAAAACACCACCATGAACAAGGCAAAATGCAAGACTCGTGTTTTTCTCAGGAGAATAGTAAAACAGTGCTATAAATTATTTAGAATGAATAAACCTTCTGCAAGTGAAAGTAAACAGTAGGCTCTTCTGCCTCATTAAATAATGTTGTTATAATGCAAAAGGAGAATACAAGGATCCAACGTACTATAATCTGAACATGGTTTATATTCTAGATTAATTTACACTAAATAAACATATTTTTTCAAAACCTTTGAGGAGAATGTGTTATTGGTGCAGACATTTCTGAATTTCTTATGAAGGCATAACGTGTTTCCTTTGCACTATTGTTGCTAAATCATCTTTGTTTTTCGTTTAAGCTGAAGGTTACAGTCATAGTGCATTGTAGTCATATAAAAAATTGCCCTTCTGAGTCAATCTGTACCAGTGGTCCCCATTTAGCATATTCTTTTTGTCCTGAGATTGAAAACACCAACTCTCCAATACACTACTCTAAAACAGATGAGGAAAGATCAGTACAATTTATGGGATCAAACTAGCAACAATTATAGCAGATGTAATTTTCCTGATCTGGCTGCATTATATACCTGGCAACAGCAGTAGCTTAACAGACATGACTTCTGCTGGATAGCAAACACCAAAACATTAAGTCTGCTATATGCTTCCAAGTTAAGTTTCAGCTTATCTTCATTTGAAAATAACCCCATTTATCTCTCCAGTGTAGTTCAGAATAAAGAGATAAATTTTCAAGGGGTAGAAGTTAGGGAAAATGATCTCTGCAGATACACAGTGATGAGTAGTTGAAAGTGGTGATTTCTTTAGCTGGTGCAGTTATTTCCAAAGCAATGTGTGTCATTTGCTTCAGAGAAATCTAAAAGCTATTAAAAAATTGCAGTGGTTGTAGGTCATCCCAAAGGATGTCCTAACAAGCAGACCAAGTCAGGGTCAACTCTTACTTCAGGAAAAAGAAAAGGTTATAATATTCAGTGCATAATATGATACAGATGTACTTGCGAATGGAATGGATAATAATATTTCTGCTGCAGCAGTAGTCAAACATGCCAAATGTAACTTGCCAAACAGTAATAAAAAGGGTAAAAAATGGCCTGTTTGCCAAGGTCCTACTCCTTGGCTGTGAAAACATTAGTTACAGGCCTGCATATCTTGCCTCTTTCCAAATACCAGGCTGGATCCATTATCCATAGCAAATGGAAAACTGATAATGAAAATTAGAAATTCTTCAATCCTCACTCTCTGTTCATAGTTAGATCAATCTAATATTAAAGGCAGAGCTGATATATCTGAGTCTTTATAGAAAATGCTACAGCTTAATAAGGTGAGTTCCTCTTTTAGCTGAATTTCTGTTATCACACATGCATGTCTGGATGTGAAATGACAGTGCCATTATTGTTATCACTGTTCCTTATCTGCTGAAGGACATTTGAGCTAAAGCAGTGCAAAACTTCTGTGACAAATTCCGAAACTATTGCTAACTCATCTATCATATCTTGTTAGGAAAAAAAAAGAGGGTTCTGCTGCTCTTGTTGGCAACTTACTCTTTTTAAGACTTTCTAAGAATATTAACATCTTCCTAATTGTATTTTTCTGTAAACAGTAAAATTTTACAATAAATAGACCTTGTATTCTTTTCTTACTCATCAATGTCTTTTGAAATACAAACAAAACACAGAATCTTTTGCCCTACTGCTTAATAACCTTTTACTCACACTCTGGACTAACCTGCCCAAGTTGCACACTTCTCTGTCAGCAAACTCAAGGCTTGCTACTTAATCCTAGTTTACTTTGAATAACTCTTGTCCTTTCTGCCTCATTTCCTAATTTCCAAAGTTCTGGAAGTTCTGGAAAAAATGAACTCCAGTTTTGCAACAGTAGGTTTGAAACAGTTAGTTATTTTCTGTGAAGAACCCAGATCCTGAAGGTCACATGCTGAAGACATTTAAAGCAAATGATGGGTTTTGTCTTGTCCATTAGGACTACTAAGAAAAAGCGGGAAAAAAAATCTGGTAGTGCATTCATAATCATAGAATCATAGAATAATCTGGGTTGGATGGGAACTCTAAAGGTCATCTAGTCCAACCCCTCTGCTGTGGAAAAAAATCCACGGAGGCTTAAGGGCAACACGTAGTCACCAATATGGTTAAAGCGAAGTTGTTTATTAACAATTCACGCTCGCTTTATATAGAGCCCTTGTTTATATAAGGATATCTTGCAGGTGGCTATATCTTGGCCACAAATTCTATTCTCACAGAACTTCTGCTGGCTAATCATTACTCTGCAATTCTTCTTTCCTACTGCCAGCTTCCTTATCTTTTTCCCATAGCTCATCTTTCAGTAACCTTGGAACTAGGCCTCAAGGCTCTTAGCTTACTCTGGCTAAAGCGAAATAGTCAGGATTGCTCACATGTCTGTTTTCTTCCAGTTTCTCAACATATCCCCCTTTTTGTTTTTGAGCAATCCTGACTTACTTCATTATGCGAGATAACATGCTAATGATACATTACCATAAACAACATACTAATAATACAAAAGCAATAATAACATACCAATAATCAAAACCCATAATAACAAATGTAATTGATAAACCTTGTCTAATTAAATCTCTAAGCTGTCCCCGTATCCTTAAATGATTTAACCATTCATTTAACTCAGCATATGCAACAATAAATTTTTTCATGTTATCTTAATCAATCGCTTTTGGTTGTGAATTGACTCTGAATGATCAGATAAATTCATGCCATACACTTCATCAAAGTCTTTGCAAACATAACCTAAAAGCTAACAATAAAAACTCAGTGGCAGCACGATATTGTAAAACTGCATGTCTGACACTATCAACATCTTTTAGCATCCGTGTTAAAATACCAGAAATTAAGTTCATCTGCTTAGCAGTGCAACAGAATAGCACAATCAACAATCAAGATATAGACGAGGGATCCCATTGTCAACATATAAACGGTCACATGAATTACAAGATTAACAAAAGCCTGTTATCAATACAACACAATATGAAAAGCACATTTCACACTGCAGTGGAAGAACTTAAATACCCTTTTAGTATGAGGAAGGTCTGGGGTTCACTGGCGCATAAAGCCAAGGGGGTAGAGGAGGCTTATCCGACAAAAATTGGTCGGGGGGGCCCCAAAAGCATCCCCAGACCCCTCCCGGGTCATGGCACTGTGGAGTCCTGGTTTCCTCCATGGTTGCCAAATTGAGGCCCAAAAAGGCCTTATAAAATTGTTTAGAGACAGAATTCCAAGCCTTTAAACAGCAAAGGCACACTCTTAACCCTTTTTTTTTTTTTTTTTTTTTTTTTTCTCTGCTGTGGTGTCTGCAGCAGGGCTCATTTTCTGAGCAGCAGCAGTGTCTGTGGGGGCAGAGGCAGCAGCTGCAGCTGTAGCAGATACGCTGGCAATGCTCACCGGCCGTATCTGAGTCATACCCTTGTGTGCTGGGGGGCGAGAAGCAGCTGCGGAGGCAGGAGTGGGGGTGCTCTCTGTACGAGGAGCGGCTCTCACTCTCCGCAGCAACTCTCGGCCTCCGAAAAGGCATACTCATAAGGCATACTCATTCTCATAACACTCTTTTTTCTTCTCTCTTTTTTTTTTGTTTTACTCTTCGCCAATATATGAGAAAAATTAACAACAACCACTAGAAGATTCAAAAATGAAATGACATTGCCACTAAAATCTTGTGAAGTTAGCCTAAAATGGAATGAAGTGGTACAATCTCTCAAACAAACTTGCAAGTGTAATTATCAACCAATTTTTTTTTTTTTTTTTAATCTTTGTATGAAACACCAGTGCACCATGCACCTCAATATACATCAGTATTGAGAACCATATTGCAATGGTCCCTAAGCAGCTTTATCTGCTTCTAGCATTCGCTCAGAAGCTTCTAACAATTGAGCTGCTGTAGCACCTTTTGAGAGTAGTCCTTATGCACGTTTAGTTTTTTCATTAGCATTGTCATATGCTAACATACAAAAAAAAATTCTGTTTTCATCTCTTCTGACAAATCCAGATGTGATGTTAGTGCTGAATATAAGCAATCCACAAATTTTGAATATGGGTCTGCTCCCCCCTGTTTAATATTTGTAAAAGAGGGGTTGCTTGTGCAGGATCATGCACAGTTTGCAAAGCTTTATACGCCAATTCTTGTGAAAGCTGTAACACTTCAGTTTGAAACCATGCCTGCAAATCTGCATGTACAAAAGGACAAGCATCGAGTAACATTTGTGCTAGCACTCTGTGTAATGCATCGGTGTTCTGTCTAGAAATCACAGCTGCATTTTCACACAGCATTTACAATTTATGATGAAATTGCTATTATTGATAAGGAGTTAACAGAGTATTAATGAGCATTTTTGTGTCCTATGGCGTCAACAATTGAGTAGTAAAAAGATGTTGCAAAAGAGATTGAGCAAATGACGATTTCAAACCGTACTGCGTAATGGCAGCTTTGGCTTCTTTTATCATTTTCCAATCTGATGCAACCCATTTACCTCCTCCTCCTGGTCCCACAATCACTGGAAAAGCCATCGGACCCATATTGGGAACCATTTCTCCTTCAACTATAGCATTTTGAATAATTCCTTTCCATCTAGTTACCGGATCCATACTCCCACTCCCCCCACTATCCCTTCCACCACCCTCCCCTCCCCATGTTGGATCTGTAAGAGGTGGAACAGTGGGTGTTAAAGAGTTAAGGGAAGTAGGAGCAGGAATAGGGAATGGATCAGGCGGTAAAAATGGATTAGTGCCCCTGGGTTGTTTGGGATGTTCCCTGGAGCAAAAACTAGGGTTTTTTTCAGGGGTATACTAATCCTTGGTCTCCAGTTCTTTCAGTTTCTTCAGCAGTTCCCTTAGTTGCTTGTCTCCAAGTCCCAGTTCTTTCCTTGGTTGTTGCTCTATAGCAAGCACTGATGGTGTTGACAGGTGAAGCAGAGGATTAATTGATGTCAACTGTGGTCAAGAAGATAAATCAGGCTTCAGAGGTGGAAAGGTGGCAGAGCAGCTGGGAACCATGGCAGGCGGGCATGAGGTGGGGAGTCTGCATTCCAAGATTTCTTGCCTGTGTTCTCCAGCTTCTCTCACTCTGGGTCCTCTGACGATTCTGGTGGTGTGTTCGGTCGCTTTTGGTTTCGCTTCTCGGGCCCATATTTACTTTTCATCCGACCCCCAGGGTCAAATGGCACAGTTGGCTGAGCTTGAATCAGTACAGCCCCTGCAGGTGCTGGTGGGGGTTCTTTAGGTGTCTCAAATAACTGTTTAGAGGTCAAGTCCATATTTTGAGTATTCATCGATACTGGTAGATCAGGCGTTAAGGCAGCAAAAGCTGAGGTTGCTGCCTTTTCACTTTCTATCTCTTTTAAGGTTTCTCTAATCAATTTCCAGAGTGTTGTTAAGCATCGTACCTCCTTATCTCCATCTCTAATTTTATCCCATAGGACAATACCTGTGGCTTCCCAAGTAGGTAACTCAAAAATGGTACCCATCGAGGGGATCAAGTCTCTATCCCATGCCCATTTCAGTAATTCACATAAGGTCCTGCCTTCATGTGATAAACCTCTCTTAGAGAGAATACATTGGAGGAGCTTAACTACTGCCTCTTCTTCTTTAGAGTGTAGACCCCCATCTCCTCCCCAGCCGCTCACCTGATCAGGGCAAGATTCTTCAATTCCGAGCTCGTTTATTCCGTAGCCAGGCAGTAGCTACATAGACCATCGGGGCAGCAGCCTCCTTTCGATTGGCTTCTCCGCTCCTGCCGCACCGTTGCTTCGGTCGGCTTTCTCGCTACCCTCTCATTCCAGCTGTCTTCATCGCTCCTGGAAGCAACAGTGAGAGGGTCCCTGTTCCGGGCACCAAATGTGGAAAAAAATCCACGGAGTCTTAAGGACAACACATAGTCACCAATATGGTTAAAGTGAAGACGTTTATTAACAATTCACGCTCGCTTTATATAGAGCCCTTGTTTATATAAGGATATCTTACAGGTGGCTATATCTTGGCCACAAATTCTATTCTCACAGAACTTCTGCTGGTTAATCATTACTATCTTCTTTTCTACTGCCAGCTTCCTTATCTTTTTCCCATAGCTCATCTTTCAGTAACCTTGGAACTAGGCCTCAAGGCTCTTAGCTTACTCTGGCTAAAGCGAAATAGTCAGGATTGCTCACATGCCTGTTTTCTTCCAGACAGTTTCCCAGCACTCTGCAATAAGCAGGTACATGCTCAGCTAGATCAGGTTGCTCAGAGCCTTGTCAAGCCTTACCTTGAAAACCTCCAGAGATGAGTTATCATCGAGTCATCATCTACTTCCCTGGGCAACCTGTTCTATTTTCCCACCATCTTCATGGTAAATAACTTTTTCCTAACATCCAATCTAAATCTCCTCTTCCCTAATTTAAAACCCTTATCCTATCACTACAGGCCCTTGAAAGTGGACCCTCTCCAGCCTTTCTCTAGGCCTCATTCAGAAGGTCACTATTAGGTCTTCCAGGAGCTTTTTCTTCATCAGGCTGAACAACCCCAGTTCCCTCAGCTCACCTTCACAGGAGAGATGTTCCAGCTCCTGGTTATTTTTGTGGCCCTCCTCTGAACCAGCTCCACCAGGTCCCTGTCCTTCCTGTACTGAGGGTTTCAGATCTGGATGCAGTACTTCAAGCTATAAAAAAAGCAGAATAAACCAAATGGAAATAAAAGCATTGCATTAAATACAGTTTTCTTTCTCCACATACAGTAGTTTATATTTAATTTGGCTTCTATTGTTTCCTTCAGCATTTTAGAGGTAACCACAGAAGGCAGCACTTTTCCTTGGGAAAGATTTAAGTTATGGTCTCCTTAATTTCACAGGTTTTCAAAGATGGGAGAAAGTTTCCTTCCAGCTCTATTAAAATCAACTACAAAATCATAAGAGGGCATCTCATATTGATGAGTACAGTACCCTCAAAAATTATAACAAACAATGATTCTGGAATGGTAAAGTAGACTAAAAACTTATTTCCAGTAATATTTACAATTCTGTGATATACACAGTAGCTCACATGTTCTGCCCTTTACCAGACCACCATAGTCAAAAACAGACCTCGCTATGCCACTTCCAATTAAAATCTTTATCTCATGGAAAATGCTTTACACTTTTTTTTTCAGTCCCCCAAATTGTATCATCTTTGTATTAATTAATTTTTCATTCACTTGTTATGATTGTCACAATAAACACATTTCTCTTCCGGGAGACTTTCCTGGAGTGAATATGTATATGCTCCAAATAAACCAAAAATTGGATCTGCCATCATTCCTGTTTACAGTTTATTTTTCATTGCAAATAGAAATTTATTTAATTTTTTCCCCTGCTTAATTATTCTAAAAAATTAAATTAATACATATATGCAAAGAAATTAATAAATTTGAAATAATTTGCAAGGAAACTATGTTGGCAAGTTTATGATCAGGTTGTATAAAGATAAATCACCTGCATTTTCTCAAATATATAGTAATTTTTTATGTTGGAGACTTCTTCTTCTTTAGTGTTTTTCTGTGAGTTTTTGTCTTACGTGGTCTTGTAGGTAGCAGTCGGATTAACTATTATCAGATGTGAAACATGCAAAACCTTTTGAGAAAACCTTTTGAGAAAAACCTTTATCTTTCAAATATGATTTTTTTCAGATCTTTATGATCAGTTTTATTCTTAGAGTGTTGATCTCCCATCTATTTCTATTAAACCTATTAAAAAGATACATAAGAAACCTACCAAACGTGAAGGTCGGGTAAAATATTTTTATCCTGTTTTCTACTCTTCATGGAACTGCAAAATCAATGAGATTGATAGGCACCCCTACAGGTCTCTAAGCCAATCATGGCACTCAGACTTGGTGTCCTGTGGCTCACTGTTGAGAATCGTGTCAAGTGAGTTGCTGAATATATCTAAGGGTGGAGACACCACAGCCTCCTCAACTGATTTTCCTTCATTAAATAACTTGTAAGAACTATATTTAAACAGTATAGTAACTTCTACATACAAATTATATCTTGTATATAGATATTGTATGAAAAAAAGTGTTCATGTTAAGAAAAACTGAATTATAAATATAACAAGATTGAAAGAGACCACATTTCTAAACTGAGTTTTCTTTTTGCCCTGATGCAATACTTTCATATTTGTTGGATACCTTCTCCTGGACAGACTGCAGAGTTGGGCTGATTCCAATGGGATGAGGTTTAACACGGCCAAGTGCCGGGTCCTGCACTTTAGCCACAACAACCCCATGGGGAGCTCCAGGCTGGGCACAGAGTGGCTGAGAGCAGCCAGGCAGAAAGGGACCTGGGAGTCTGGATTGACAGGAAGCTGAACATGAACCAGCAGTGTGCCCAGGTGGCCAAGAAGACCAATGGCATCCTGGCTTGGATCAGGAACAGTGGGGCCAACAGGTCCAAGGAAGTGATTCTTCCCCTGTACTCAGCCCTGGTGAGGCCACAGCTTGAGTACTGTGTCCAGTTCTGGGCCCCTCGGTTTAGGAAGGATATTGAGGTCCTGGAGGAGGTCCAAAGGAGTGCAACCAGGCTGGTGAAAGGGCTCAAGCACAGATCCTATGAAGAGAGGCTGAGGGAGCTGGGGCTGTTCAGTCTGGAGAAGAGGAGGCTCAGGGGAGACCTCATCGCTCTCTACAACCACCTGAAAGGAGGCTGTAGCTGGGTGGGGGTTGGTTTCTTTTCCCAGATGACTTTCAACAAGACAAGAGGGCATGGTCTTAAGCTGTGCCAGGGGAAGTTTAGGTTAGATATTAGAAAGAATTTCTTTAGGGAGAGAGTGATCCAGCATTGGAATGGGCTGCCCAGGGAAGTAGTGGATTCTCTGTCCCTGGAGATATTTAAAAAGAGACTGGATGTGGCACTCAGTGCCATAGTCTAGCAACCGCAACGGTGGTTCAAGGGTTGGACTCGATGATCTCTGAGGTCCCTTCCAACCCAGCCAATTCTATGATTCTATGATTCCTTTTCTTCTCCTAGATATTGCTTTTATCTTTATAAATGTGAATAAGCAGATTAATTTCATTGTGACAATTTCTGTTACAGAATTGTGCACAAATAACACATTTAATGAAATACCCCTCTTTAATTTATGCAGAGCACTAGTTCATCTTTCTCCTTTTCTCTTTATTTGTAAATTTATATACTACTTCATTCATTTTTCTTGCTTTAAACCCAAGCTTCTCTGTCATTTTCAAAGATCTCCATAGCAACATGTTACCTTCATTTTGATGCTTATCCATTAGTCTCCTGTCTACTCAAGCTTTAATTTCAGGGTTTTCTTCAAAGTCCAACATGCTTAAAATGGCTTGTTCCCTGGTAATCCTTTTTATTGTGCCGTTATAAACACTTCAAGAAACCCATTTATTCTGAGAAAAAGATTCAGATATACTGGTGTAAGTATTGGACTAGAGTTAATTCTTCATATTAGTATTTGTCAGTGTTGTCAGTGCTCATCTGAGCACTGGAATGAATTTGTATAAACTACTTGTTGCTCCATTTGTAATTATGATTCACAAGTATTCTTGTTAAAAAAGATCATTAAAGACACATTTTCTGAACAAATAAATTAACAGAAGACATACACTATATTTCAGAATTCATAATTCTTTGGTATAGAAGAAAGGTATTAACATAGGCATACTTTCACATAAAGACTCCAAGGTTAGGAAGTTTTATCTCCACATTACACTTACCAAACTGTAATGCATTAGGTAAATCTACATTTCTTAGCAGGACAATATCAAAGACTGTTTTCTGCTTGCAAAGTTGCACGGTGGGAAGGTCATCTCTGACCCTATAACAAAACTAGTCTTTTTGGCCTTGTTGACCTTATGAGCAAAAGATTAAGTAATAATGTTTATGTGTTTTTCCAAAGTACCTGAAGCATTCTGAGGCCACACAGGAGCCTTTCAGAGTAATATAAAATGAGTAAGCGTTGCATCCATGAAGGTATAAAAAGGCATGCAATGCCCTTTGTATTAATATTGCAGGACTGCACAGGGTGGAAAATATTGTAAGGGATTTCTACGAATCCATTCTGCTCATTATTAATAGTCTCTGCCATGTGCCTATAAGCATATGGTTGGCCAAAATCATAAGGTTCTTGTTCAAAATAATATATAGAACTAGAAGACCAGTGAATAAATGGGTTTTTTTGACCTTATTCTACCTATGTGAAAGAAATAGCAAAAGAATGTTGTTAGACTCATAGGAAATCTGTAGCAGAGTAAAGAATTCTACCCCAGTTTTTCAAAACTTGAACAAAATTCTTAAAAATATCCTCAAAACCTTACTTTGACCTTAAGTACAGATTCCATGTTATGAGATGGTGTGGGGAAAAAAAAGAATCAAGTGCAAATAACAGGTCATAAAGAGTCAGCTTGGGAGTCCATGCAGAAATGCTTCAAATCCTATACATAAGATGTTAATAGCAAAGTTACTTCAGCTCATGGCACCAAGAAAAAAATCATACCATATTCACTTCATTTCTTTTGGGCAAATGATGTGAGTAATGTGGGCAAAGTAATGGTACTTAGCTTGAGCTTAAATTCTATTGTGAAGTCTTGCAAGAACTTTGCAAATCCTAGCAAAACATGCCAGTCAATCCTGGCAGTGAAAGTCTTGTTATGTTGTTGAAAATAAAAGTTGCTTTTCAATGCAAGCAGCTTATTCATGTCCAAACAACATAATGCATTTATTCTGCTTTGCTCAAAGCCATTTCCCTATTGCTGTTGCCACTTTTCCACCATTCTTTCCTGTCCCTGTAGTAACTATTGGATTTGTAGTACAATAGATTTCATGATACTGGTTATGCAAACAGTGCATGTGTGCTGTTCTGAAGATGGACTAAAAAACTTTACATACCAATGAGAATTTTTAAAAAACTATGTATATAATAAATTTTCATTTAAAATTGCTTTTTTTGTGTACTTTTTGTTTGATGATATGTCAAGCAGTTGTTGAGAGACCAGGAAGTAAAGAGAAAATGTTGGGGGTGAGAAGATGGTGTTTCCAGGAAAATTATCATTCATCTGCATGGTTCTGCAAGTGATTAATAGAAAAAAGTAAGTTATTTTTGTACAATAGCTTCTGAATGATTAGCTGGTAGATAGTAAACATACATACATTTGAGATTCACTTGGCAGTAAGAGCATGTTCCTTTTGTAATACAGAAGTATATATTTTCTGAGTACAGAAGAAGTCTGTTTATGTATGCAACTAATAAGACAAGCTAAAATGCTTTTGACATATATTAGCAGTTTCAAAAAGAAGCAAATACTACAGTATTAAACTCTTATATGATGATATAATTTCACTTTCTACTGCTTTGCAATATAGTAACTGACTATATCCTACAAATCTTTTATGAGATTTCCTAAGCAAATCACTCTCAGGAATGAGATAATTTTTGTATCAAGTTTTACCACATAAAGTAAGCTTTCAGACAAGTAAAAAGTCATCCCTCTTTAGTCTACAAAACCAGAAGTGTAAATATAACCAGTTCAGTTTAATTTACCTGACCTGTGTTAAACTTTACTTAATGTTACCTTCTGAAATTTTGCCTCTCAGTTATTCTCAGTATCTAACTGCAGCTGAAATGGGATTGCTCCTATAAAGCATGGTTTCATATTGTGGAGGCAGTTTAAAATCCAGTTCAGATATCAATGTACATCAGCATAGTTATGAGGCTTATCCAGGCCACTTATAAATGACAGACTCACATCCAGAACTACAGAATCTTCATAAATATGCATTATTACTTTCTACACTTTTTCTGCCATTTCCTCACAGTTCGAGATGGATCATAGATTAAAGTAGAATGGGCATCACTGAAATGGCAGAAGTGATGCTTTTATACCCTTATATATCACCACAGTCTTGGTACTTATGGTCTTTGTCTGATTTCCAATAGTATTATATTATTAGAAACTAAGTCAATTTTTCTTTGAAACCTTTACGAACTCTTATCTGGGGAAAATGGTGAAGACTGTGGAGGGATATGAAAGAGGAAGTTTGGGTTCTCACAGAACTTAGATGTATGCCGCATGTGACAATGAAAGCAGATGGAGGTGTAAGCACTGCAACCAGGAACTAGAATTCCACTTGCCTTTGTACAGATCACTTGTACTCTTGGTGCACCAAAACTGTATCACAAACCTGTGTCTTGCACAAATACAACGTCTTTTTTTATGTTTGTGATTTATGATTCACTAAAGCCCAAAGATGAAAGTTATACATTTTCCACTTGCTGTATGGTGCTGTGGATACTTCTGTGCACTGAAACTAATATTTGCATTTTTATTTATTTCTTTGTGATATTCCTTGACATTCAGACAGTAGAGAGTTATTTGTGTGTCAGGCAGTCTTAAGATGCATAGCACAGGTAAAACTGTGGGATTGGTTCAACTGAGTGATGCAGACCACTGCTTTGCAGCAGGCTGTTTCAGTAATGGCTCAGTGCTGAAGCAATTTCCCTGTTATGCATCCAGGTTTGGGATTTCTCATGAGCTACTGTTGACACATGGCTATATGCCACTGTCTTAATCATCCTTGGTGTCTGGTTGTGTCCATTTCCTGGGGAACTTAACAAACTGAGGAGACAAGTAGGCAGAGTGGAAATATTAAACTTTGAGGTGTTGCTAGGGATGAGAACATCAATTTATTCTATGTTTAGAAAAAGTTAGTTAGAAAGCGGAAAACAATACTTGTCAAGTGCAATAAGCCTCTGTCTTCCTGGGGTCCTTGATGGGTGTTCTGTTAGAGAAAAATAACTATGGGTATTATGCATTGCAGAACTTTAGAGTCTTATCTGAATTTTTTCTATGTCCAGATGTAGCAGTCCCTTTCTGTGTAGTTAGTCTCATATAGCCCAGAAGAGTTAATTATACTAAGAACCTGTAAATTTTGTAGATTCCCTTGTCTGTAGGCTAAGCACTTTCTCGTATTCCATGTGCAATAACATGTTATCAAACTTAAGTGTATAATAATAACCTTTCATTAAAAGTATGATATGCAACTTTTGCTCTCTCCTACGTATAAGTAAGGAAGTCGAAGTACATTCATACTAAGAGCACTTTAAAGGTATAAAGAAATGGTAAATCTTGAAACAAATTTTAAAAGAGCTCAGCTTTTCAAAACTGTGTCATATATTTGTAATATTTTAGATTTTTTGGTATTTAATTCAAATTTATGTGTCGTTCTCAAGAGGTTTTAAGGAGAAACAACTCCTTTTTGCAGGTAACTTTGGCTTAAGAATAAATCATAAATTATTTTCAAAGTGACCAAAGAGTTCTTATGGAATACTTCTTTTAAAATATTTCTTTTGAAATATTTAGCAGCACATCACAACATCATCTACTTGATTTCATGTTGTGGGTTTTCTATACCATAATTTAGCTACAAGTATTACCATATACTCTGTCACAGCATTTCTGAACTTTCACAAGCAATGGCTTGGCTGTCTGAAAATTGGTCATCCTATAAACATTTCATAAATCTCATTCTGACTCAAAAGTACTTACTTAGGCCTGATGCATTAACTGCAACCTGAGAAGGGGCTGTGGTGGAAGATGAGTTTTTTATATGCTCTGGTTTCTTTTGTTATGTCATAGCAATGGTGAAAAACAATGAAGGATGGAGGCTGTATTTGCAATATACCTAACTTCAAATTGAAAGTAACAAAGAGGATTTACTTGTGCTAATGATAATAATATTATTTTGAAGTTTTGGAAACAAATGTTTGCTCTATGCTTTATGTAAAACCCCAGGAAAATTCCATGAGAATAAGGACCAAGACTTTACTTTCAGCAAATGGAGATGTAGATTTACAGAATTCTCTGAAAAAAATAATGGGTGGGGTATTTTAATAAGATAATGCATACCATGGGAACACGTACTCAGTGCAAGAAATGCATTCACACATTAATAGGGGCATATCTCTGGATAAGTATATTACAAAATGAAAAATCAGCGGTTAATAAAATACCAAGGGATTTTCAGGCAGGAAATAAAAATGCCCAGAAAGACATACTATTGCACTTGAGTAGTTTCTAGAAGACTTTTTAACTAACAGCAGCAGCAAAGATCAAAACAGCATGTACTTTAGGCTGGGCATTAATATTCTACTATTTGCATATATTTTGTTGACAGGTGAACTTCAGTATGATGGCTCTGAAGTCAGCATAAATGCATACAGGGTGTGGGGGGGTAATTTCAGAGACAATGTGTAGAACACCAGGGGATTAAAAACTGCATGCATTTTGAACCCTAAAGGATGACTTCAAAGTGGTATTCCAAAAGAGCATTATAGAAATATGCAAGATGAAACCTTTTTTTTTTGTTTTTTGCAAATAAGGAAGATTTCAGAGACTCTGAGAAGTGTTATTAGTCCAGTTTGCTGATTATTCATTTCTCTGTATTTGACTGTCTTTAGCCTCTGCAGCTTGGACATTTCCAGTTTCTGTTAAGGTATCCCTCATCTATGCAAAACTGGACAAAAGTTTCTTTTGTCAGTGATGACACTTTGCTTTTCAAGATACTTCTTGAGCACTTTATGATGATTGTGGTACAAAACAATGCATTGTACTGAGAAAGATGGAATTAAATGTCATAATTTATTAAGAAAAATCAAAGGCATGCAAATTAGCTGTTCCCAGCATTTGCAATTGAAAGGAAGGAAAATAATAAAACTGGTGTTTTACATGTTCACTCAGAGAACAAGTGTTTCTCTTCTTGTACCATTAGAGTTCTGACAGAACCACCTCCAGCAGTGACTAAAGCATTGTCTTCTAGAGGTGACAATTGTGTGAATGGGAAGAAACAGGTTGTACAACAATGTTTTTTGAAAGACAAGCTTAGAAATTCCAAGCACTGTATAGGTCTTCTTATGCTAGCTTTCAGAGTAGGTGGGCAGGTTTATAACCCAGATCTCCAGATAGCTGAGATAAAAAAAACCCACAACCAACCAGAAAGAATATCAGACATCAAATAGCCACCACATCATAAATCACATTAAATCACATATTTAACATCTGCAAGTCCAAAACCTTATCCTTACAAGGATTTGCTGATGCAACTAATATATTTCCATTTGACATTCTAAATTTTGTTCCTGGGAGATCACAGAACCATGGAATAATTTTGGTAGGAGAAGACCTTTAAAATCATTAAATCCAACCATAAACATAACACTGCCAAGTCCACCACTAAGCCATGTCCCTAAGCACCGTATCTACATGTCCTTTAAATGCTTCCAGGGATGGTGACTCAACACTTCCCTGGGCACTGATTTCAGTGCTTAACAGCCCTTTTAGAGAAGAATTTTTCCTATTTTCTAATCTAAACCACCCCTGACACAACTTGAGACACTTTCGTCTTGTTCTAGTGGGTGCTACTTGAGGGAAGAGACCAACGCATATCTACCTACAACATTATTTCAGGTAGTTGTAGAGAGCAATAAAGTCTCCCCTCAACCTCTTTTTCTCTAGATTAAACATCTCTCAGCCACACCTTATCTAAAACTTGTTCTCCAAGCCCTCCCCCAGCTTTGTTGCTCTTCTTTGGACACACTCCAGAAGCATAAGGACTTTCTAATAGTGAGGGGCCCAGAACTGAACACAGTACATGAGGAGCAGCCTCAACAATGTTGAGTACAGGAGGGCAGTCACTTTCCTTCTCCTGCTGGCCACACTATTCCTGATACAAACCAGGATGCTTGTACTATCTTGGCCACCTAGGCACACTGCTGGCTAATATTCATCCAGATGTTGACCAGCGTACCCAGCTACTTTTCCACTAAGCAGCTTTACAGTCATTCTTCCCCAAGCCCATAGCATTGCACTTGGTTGTTGTGACCTGAGCACGGGACTTGGTACTTGGCCATATTGAATGTCATACAATTGGCCTTAGCTTATTCTTCCAGACTGTTCAGATCTCTCTGTAGAGCCTTCATACCTCAAGGCAGATAAACACTCCCAACTTGGTGTCACCTGCATGTCACCCAATGAGAGTGCACTAGATCCCCTCATTCAGATCGTTGATAAAGATATTAACAGCACTGGCCCCAGTACTGAGCACTGGGGAATATCACTTGTTTCTGGCCAACATCTGGATTTAACCACAACTCTTTGGGACAGGACATCCATTTTGTTAACCCTAGTGAATGGTATACTCATCCAAGCTGCGAGCAGCCAGTTTCTCCACGAGCAGCAGTTTGAGCTCCATTCTGCTTCCTGTCTCAGGGGACTGGACTCCTTAGCCTTCTCCTCATCTCTTGTCACTGTGTTTCCTCCTGTATGCCTCTGCAGGGAGGACCAGTGCCATGCTGTGACAGTGAAGAGGTGTTTTAGGGGGGCAGGGTGACCAACAGGGAGGTCATTCCTACAGTACACATTACACTGGGGGAGAAGGAAGGAGGCAGAGGATCTAGCCGGCAGGGGAGGCAGGAGAGGTCTGGACTTTTTTGGTTGGTTGGTTGGTTTGGTTTGTTATTTGTTAGATTGTTTGTTTTCTTGAGTTATGGTGGCATGGTGTCCAATGTCCCAGCATCCACAGCAGTGTGGGCAGCCAGCATCCCTCTGTGCATGCTCCTCAGTTGATCCAGGCACAGGGCAGAGTTGTCAAAGGAGTGGGACTGGGCAGGACACAACAGGGCAGCCTCTTGTTCCTCCCAGCCTGCTCTCTCCTCTTCCCCCTGATGTATATACTCCAGAGAAAATTATGGTATTAGCAGACTGAACAGGTAGAATTTTCTCAGTAAATGCTCCTTTTATGTTATTGAAAAAGGGGCTTCCAATTATGTCTAAATTCCTTTGGACTCAGAAAACTGATAGACTGCTTTGCAGCTTTGTCTTTTCTAATTCTATGCCAAGCAAACCTCTTCATTACACTGTTTTTGTAAGACTGCTAAAAATATGGCAATCCTAATGTATGGGGTTTTGCATACTAAATAAGCCACTTCTCAGCCTTTCATATTCATGCTAGAAAGCACTAATTAACTACTCTTGTTATTGTCTTCCAAATTAGAGGGGAAATCATAGAAAGTTCCATGCAAGGAGTAATTTTAGGACAAACCTAGCTTCATTTAAAAAGAAACTCCAGGACAAAGTTGTTGCAGGGAAATTCAAGGTTCTTTTTTCATAGATCTGATGCCAAATCAACACAGGTTTTGAAACCCTAAGTCACCTCATTATCTTGGAGAATGAATTACAGCTGTTGTCACTATACTTTCTAGACTGCATATATGAAGAACACAGTGACTAAATTGTGACAGTCTACCATTGTCTGCCATGCATGTGAGGCTTCCTCAAAACACACAGTAATGTTTGATTGTGTTATTTTAAGCAGTTTTGGGAATAATCTTAAAATATATTTTATGGAGTCATAAACTGTCAAATCACTGAGTAAGGGATGTAAATATCAAGTCTATTTTTTCTCAAGATTTCAGTCAAATGCGATTAAGATCTTTAGTTAAATCCCTGAATTTTAGCCCAGCAAGTGAATTCACTGGGACAATTGCCACTCAAGTGGGTGTATAGCTTCCTACTGTTGCAAGGTGAAACGCATGTTTCTGTCATCATGGAAACTGAAACAGTTTTGCTTAAGCAGCCTTCAGTATAGATATGCTAGAAGTCTTGAAAACTCTGAAGCTGTCTGAAAGTAGGACAGGTTTTGTATCTTAACAGCCTTTGGTTGGGACTTACCTAGTTGAGATACAACTTATTTTCCCTGCATATGTGAACAGGAGACCTGTTAAAGCTGCGTTTTTCTTTATGAATGAGAAAATCATATTTGACTAAAAAGATTATAATTTTTTCACATAGACCTCTTGCTTTCTTGACCTCGACCCGAACATAGTGCAAAAGCCTTTCCTTCAGTACTGAGGAGTCACACAATATAATCTAGTTTCTGTGAATGTTCTGTTGTTATTGACAGCATACACCTGATATTTCTGATGACTGAACTGATGTGTTATTGACAGAAGGTATCATTCTGTTAGCATCACTTCTTATAATAGTCTGTAAAGTATGTTTGTATTTGTTTTCTTGATGAACAGTCTAGATTAGTCTATTCACTAGTTTTCAAAGTTCTTTCAGTTCCTTCTAAGAATGGCTAAGGCACTCAGTGCCATGGTCTAGCAACCGCAACGGTGGTTCAAGGGTTGGACTCGATGATCTCTGAGGTCCCTTCCAACCCAGCCAATTCTATGATTCTATGATTCTATGATTTTATTTTAAGACACAGCAAAAATAATTGTTGTCACTGAATTAATTATTTGAGGCATGCTCAGGAAATGGTGTTTTTTATTTTGTTGTCTTTCTACCTTCTATGCAGGCAGAAGTCCTATTATGGAAACTTCAAGTGGAAAAACTGTGAGGACACAACCCAATTTACAGTTCAAAGATTTGGAGTCTCAATAGGTAAAAAGCAATGAAAAAAATGTAGCAATTATTCCCATTTTACTCGTAGGAAATTAGCTTACCATTTTAAAATTAATTTTTCATGCTTTATTTTGAGTTCCTTTTAGAACTTGAAACTAATATGTGAAAGGTGTTTCACACTTCATTTTAACTGTAGGTGTTGGAAAACCAGTGAGATACTCCTCACTATACTTGAATGGGTTGTAGGATTCAGGATGTTTTAAATTGCACAGTAGCTGAGGTTCCTTAATTCAGATTATATAAAATTTCCATGCAATTAATTTTCCACTGAATTTGCTGGAAATGTGAGTCAGTCATCATGGGAGATGGATTACAGTAATGGCATAAATTATTCCTTGATTTTTGTTTCCTTTAGTTTTTTGTGGTTTTTTTTTGGGGGGGGGGGCGTTTTGTTGTTGTTGTTGTTTTGGTTTTGGTTTTTGTTTGGTTTGGGTTTTTTGGTTGTTGGGGGGGGGTGTTGTGTCTGTTTGTTTTAGTTTTTTGTTTGTTTGGTTTTTTACTACTTGGAAAATCCAGGCTGGACTCCTGGAGTTGGTAGCAGTTGGGAGCTGGAGGCAGGAAAAGAAGCAGGATGAGAGGCAAGAAGGGAAGCAGCTAGCTGAAGCAGGAAGAGGCGCCGGAAGAAGAGAGCGAAATTTGGAAAATCCCTCAAATTTATACTGAGTGTAACATCTATGGGATGGAATACTCCGTTTGGTCAGTTCTAACATCTATCTTGTCTGTTCCTCCCCAAAGGAGGGCTCCTGGATGGTAAAATGCTTTCCTCAGAGCTGAGCAGTGTCCTTGGCTCTGCATACCAGTCCCTGGCAGTACCTATAAACATCAAGCGTTATCAGCCCCAAAAGCAGACATTGTCTGAGGGACCCGCTGCCAATCTCAGCAACTACTTAAAGAGGCTCAACTGAAAGCAAAAGCACAAGACAGAGAATCACCTTCATCCTGGCCCAAACGAGGACACCCAGAGGTAAAAATTAAGTTGCTATCCATCTAATAATTTAGCCAAAATAATATATGAGCACATAAAAGCACCTTTCCTAAATAATGTTCCGTTTCAAGAATTCTTAGCTTTCAAATGGTCAGGGAAGAAGAAATGCTCCTGAAATGTTCCTGAAGTTCTAAACTCATTTTAATTCATGTGCTTCCAAGAAAAAAAAGAAAAAAAAAAGAAAACCAGATGCTAATCTTATTGCTGTACTCTATCCAGGATATTCAAAGGACAGTGTTGAAATGTACTTGTTTTCTAGAATTAATATTTGGTCCCTCTTGTGTTTTATATCATAAATTTTAGGATTTAGTCCTTTGCAAAATGAATTACCATGTTTTAAAATAAAATATTCTATGAAAATCAAGATAACTGCCAAAGCTGATTCATTGGCAATATGAGGAAGTTACCACTAATTCTAAATCAGCTTTGTACACATGAAACTATGACTTACCACATACATATTTTACAAACAAACATTTTTCTAATGTTTTTATTAGTAAGTATGATTTATTATTTTATTTTATCCAGAAAAAGTAAAAGGATGCGAAACGAGCCACAGCATATAGCTGAAATTCTGTCTCTGACTGTTATGAGAACTTTATTCTAATAAAATGTAGCTATTCACATACAGATTCATGAATGCTTTAAATCTGGTAATAAAGATAGTGGGGAAATTGAATAGCATAACTAACAGAGAAAGTTTTTTTCCCTTAAGGATAAATGCAAAATGTTTTCCTGTAGCAAGCCTGTGAGTCAGTAAATACGTAACAAGAGATTACAAAACGCTACAGGTAGGCAGGGAATTGGAGAGAGGGACACTAGGACTCAAAAACATATGGTATAAACAGAACAACTTAGCAGAAATGAGGTTTACAACAGTAATAGGTTCTGTTATTGTAGCTGTGGACTATGAAGGGATTTACAATCTCTGATATTGGTCCAATGTAAAAAATGCATCTCACACAGAAAGTAGTTTCTAATTGAAACAAATGAACATACTACCTGAGTAATGATGGATACATAAATATATATTATAGTAGCCAAATACAGTTATTATTACCAGGCTATTTGGGACCAACATCTTAATTTGCCTGTAGTGATGGGTTACTTATTTCTTTTTCTGAGAACCGTTTTCTATTGAATGGTTTTGAATTGATCATTTTGATATCTGTTGACTTATACTACTCTCATATACAGATCTTTCTAAGCAGAATTGTAATCAAATCCAACAAACAGCGATATTACAAAGCTGGAGCTTTAACTGGAACTCCAAAGGGAGTGGCCACGAGCAAGTTGAGACAGTTTATGTTTCTGTATTAAAAGAATATCTTAAGTACAAGAATATAGCAACCAATAAAAATCCTTAGCAGGGTAGAGGGATAGCTATTCTAGTAAGTTGAGTGGGACATTGCATGGGCTGTCTCATTGAAATTGCCATTTACACACTGCTGTAGTTACAGATGGAAAGCTGAAGGGGGTAAACTCTGCATCACCAATCCATATAGTCCCAGAAAATCATTAGGTTTTCTGATTTTTCCCCACTTGTTTCCAGATTCTTTACTGAGAGACAGGATTGGAAGAAAATGTGTTTAAAATCCCATGCTTCCTCAAATTCTCCATGAAGGACTTGCAGACTAGACAGCAGTCTGCCTTTCCCTTGTTTTCCCGCCTTTCCAGAGTTCAAAAATAACAAAGGTCTCAGCTAGTTGCCTCTTACTGACTGACCACCAGAAATTTGCCACAGCTGATAAAGGGAAGGTGGCTGTTAGAGAAAAGCAGAAGGTGGAAAGAATATCCTGTTGCACAGATTATTCTGTTCTCACAAAAGGAGAGTCAGTGGTGTGCAATAAGCCAATCCACACATAGAGTTGAAATGTCTGCTTTAATATCCATTTCTGCAAAGAAAAGGGAGCAGGGTGGTATTCCAACAGCAAGGTCAGTTTCCTGAATTGCAAGTGCTACTTTTATACAGAAAATTCTGAGAAAAAAACATTTTCTCTAATGTTGTTGTATCATTTTCACCATGATTGGTTAACCAGTTCCTTGCTTCCATTAAAAGTGGCAATGCTCAAAAATTTAACCGCACATACTCAAAGAGTAAGTGGCTCTTTGTTTTAGTAGGGGTGCTTCTAGGCTATGGGTGTGTATTGTAGTATGCTAATAGTTCATTAATATATTAAGGATATGTTAATACAACCAATCCAAGTTCTCAATGCTGTTTTTTTTTTTTTTAACAGTGCTTCAGGCTGTAACCAAGGTAGCTTGTGGGGAGTATTCTTTCCCATCCCTTTCATTTCTCTTGCAGGTGTCTTGCAGGTCTCTGCTCAAAGCTAGGCTACTGACTACTTGGGATGTGTTTTTCTCTAATTAGGATCTAGTTTTCTCTAATTTTTACTGTTTAACAGTGTGAGCCCTAATTTTATTCTTCATGCCTGTTTTATTCTCTTTTATGTGATTTTTTCCCAAATGTGATTTTCCCCTTAAAATTTACTTCTTGCAATTAATATCTGACATCAATTCTGCTTTTATATTTAGTGAAAAACTGGTAGGAAGGAACATCAAGATCATGATACACAGCTGCAGAAAAGCTAGTTTTTCTGAGTTGCCACTGCTTAATCATTTACTCCTGTCCAGCCTAGTTATTTGAATGAACTTCCAAATGATGGCATTTTTACAGAGCACTTTGACAGAATATTATTTAGGTGTCCATGATTCTGGTGCAGAACTTGGTAATTTCTTATTTACTTGCTAAGGAAGTAATAACAGAATAAGAGAAAGATAAGACCTAACAATCAGTAAGCTGTAATCAGTAATCAAAATATGAAATTTTCATTTCATAGGCAATTCTGACATTTCATCAGACAACAAAGCTGATTTACACATTTTTCTCTCTGACAGGTAAAATCCCAAATATTTATAACATGATATTTATTTAGTCAGCAGTAGAGCTTTTTCTGTGCAGCAAAAAAAAAATAAATATTTCATGTCCTTGACTTTTGTAGACTTAGAATTCACTTCCACCACCCCTCCTTCCTGAGATGTTCTCCTCTGTGTATCTGGATCAACGCTGTTGCTTTAGAATTGTTTGTTTTTTATGAACTGCAAAATTCCTAAGAACTCTGGGGTACAAGTATAAACTGAAGGTGAGCAAGAATTTGCATCTCTTTTTAATATGTGCCACTTAAAATGTGGCATTTGTCCAGTAGGAAATGAAAGCTATCTCTTATTCTCTACCACTTTTTCTTGTGTTAGTTTAGTTATTCTTTTAATCTCTTGTGGTTTAAGTTGTTACAGATATTGAAGGGACGTCCAATATAAAATGCAAACATAAGACTAGGGGAAAAAAAACACCTGACAGCTATGCTGGAGCAATTCTTTAGTCTTCAAATAAACTTACACAATCAGTTAGGCTACAGTTAAACAGAGAAGAATTTTATTTCTGGTTGATCAATGGATTTTCATGAAGCATGCTACTCATTGGTTGTGTGAAGGCAGCTACATGTGGATTTAGGTGGGAACAAGCTGTCACTCTCTGAGATACCATAGCTGATGGTGGTTGGGTTGGGTTGAAATAGCAGTGAAATTATTAATTTATTTATTTTTCTTTTTTAATATATAAGAACGACCTTTTCTATTGAATGAGAAAGACAAAAAAATGTTAAATTTTAAACTTTATATCAAAACCTATGCTGAGCATTAGCTGCCAGTATGGATTATGTCTCATGCAACTTTGCATAGCCTAGTGCTCCTTTTTTCACTTTTCTCTCAACGTTTTTTTTTCCCTGCTGCTTCTTTGATGACACAATACATAAAAAAGTGAGTTTTAGGACCTCTTATTTGAGGAAGAACAGAGATAAAGACAGAGTGATGAAATGGCCAGGTTGGGACTGTGATCACTGAAAGAGGTGTCTGCTGTTACATTCTACCTATTGTACTACAGCAAATGTCTTTTCAACAACTGAAACAGAGAAATGGACACAGTATATTTAGATAGTGCCCACTTAGCAACAAAAGAGGGGAAAATTTAACATGTGAAGTAAAAAGACCTATAAGGCTATTGCAAAACACTGAAATAAAACATTAAACCTTCCTGATGACCTCTATTTCTTCATGGGCTACTGAACTCATGATATCTAACATTTATCATAATTTCTTAGGTTCACTGTGTGGAATAAATAATTCTGGTTTCAATTCTATTAACAGTCTTTCATATCTTGTCTTAATGTCTAATTTTCATGACAGATGGTAGTAACAAAATTGTTGAAAAAACCCTAATTCTAATACCTGTGATTACTTAAAAAGCAACGAGAAATAGTTAAATATGCAGGTCCATTTAAATTGGACCTTGACTGTACTTGAGATCATTTGAGTATTCTTAGTTAGTGACAAAAAAAAAAAGTGAATTTTTATAAAATTATTCAAGAAGAACATGTGGAGATGGGAAAATTTTCATTGCTCTCATTATACAAATCAGAAAACTGAAGTAGAGGATGTTTGTTATATTGTCCAAAGTTACTTAACAGGTCACAGACAAAACATGGAATTTTAGTTCTCCAAATCTTTTATCTATTTGTACTATACAGAAGCTTAAGCATTTCTTCTGCACAGAAAAATGTTATTTTAAAATTAGTATTAAAGAGCTATATGTATATTAAAAACAATAAAATTGAAAAAATTAAATTAATTTAGATTTCTAAGCCAGGTCTTTTTTTAGCTTAGAAGTTGTAGTGATCAGATAGCTCCTTAGACTGGACCTCTTTGCTTTCTGAACTCCTTCTCAGAGAGAAGCTTGGGTAGGGCTGGATCCAACCTTATCAGACCTGGTTCTCCCCAGGAGAGTGCCTAAAATGTTACAGTCCAAGGAAATGCTTCATGCCAGGTACCCACTGATTAAGGTGAAATGACATTCAAGGTATGTATTTGAACATAAGATTTAGTTAGAAGTATAAAAGTAATAACTCCCTGATATTTTGATTATTATGCATGCTCAGGTTGTACAATCATAAGGGACGATTATTTTGATGTTCAAGCTGTGGAACCTAGGAAAAAAATTCTGGTAACGGTTGTGTTACTTAATGATTTTAAGAATGAGAAGGTGAGAGAGTAGAAGTAAAGCTAAGAGAGGTAGATAACAGAATATCACCAGTCTTTCATCCAGATTGGGCCAGCCAGTACAGAAGGGTTGGTGTCAATGAAACTTGAAAAACCCAACTCCACAGCTCCTCCTTTTAGAGGACTGTTTTGCTTAGTAAGTGTGGTTGAGACATACCAAATTGAACAATTGGAGCAAATCTCCTCAGGCTTTCTCTCTGTTGTCCCCATATGCAGGCCATAGGGCATATGTAGGTCATTTCCACAGGCACCAGGCATTCTGGAAGTCTTTTGGAAGAGCCATGTTGGAGGACTTACAATGATGTTTCACACCGCTTCCCAGAATGTATGTCCTGAAGACTGGTCACTCACACAGCTAGAGGCATAGTCACTGCATTACTGAAGGAAGATTATATATGCTCATAATATGATCATCCCAAATCAAACAAAAGCAAACTGGCTTGTTTAATAATATTCACCCACACCTGTGCATGTGTCCTGTGCTACACAGCTACTATAAAAATTAACTTATATCTGACTCCTGAGACTTAGTGTTATAGCAGCATGTTACATATATAAGGTGCAAACACTGAATTTTGACACAGATACTATGTGTTAGACTGATTACAGCACAAGGTGCTATTTATGCAGACTTTTCCTTCAAAGACCCTTGGAAAAAACTCACAGGTTTTTCTAGGAAAAACATCTGTGGTAGAGACTGGGCACAAATTATCCCATTTGTACACCACCGAGGCATTGGTTCTGCCAAACAGCTCAATCCTCATCAACATTGCACCTCCATGTCTGGCAAGGAGCACAGAAAGGTATCCACAATTAGCAAGAAGTTTGGCTTTCATTTTTGAATGTTAATTGTCCCTTACCTAGAATGTACAGGAGTATGTGAATTCTTTAGGCTAGATCTCTTTTTCTGGATCTAAAGCACACATTTTCTTCAGATTTCTTTTGCTTTCACAGTTCTCTTGTTTTTCACTGTTTCTCACTGATTTTGTTTAAGAAAATGAAATAAAAATACTGAACTCAATACTTTTGCTTTCACTGTTCTCCAAGATTTTAAGAAAATGAAATAAAAATATTTTTTTCTTGATGTCTGAATTACTATTTTTTTACCATTTTTGAATGAGTCAGCATTTTTATAAAGGTAATATATGGCTTGTCCTGTTTTCTGAATTTCAGAATGAATGATTCTATGCTATAGTTATTCCTCATTTATCTGGGAAAATACATCCTCTGATTACTCTGATTATCAGAGTGTCTGTAAATAAAATAATACTTTGTTTGTGCTTTCCTCTGTAATAGCTGTAATTCTAAAGATCTGATCATCATGACCTGTTTTCCAGGTCTTCAGGTTTTTTATTATCATACTGTCATCTTTTCTGAAACACTTGAAAATCTCACTTGGACGAAATTCTTAAGTATTTCACAAAGTAAGCTACTTGAATAGTTTTTCTATGGTATGAAGCAGTTACTTTTTTCTGATTTCAAGAGCAAAATATTAGTAACCTATAGTGCCTTGTGCCATATATATGTGTACTTTAAGGAGAATTTTTAGGACTATTAGATTCTAAGGGAAGAAGAACCAATTATTCTGATGTAGGCTGTTGTTCTGTAGAATGAAGAACCAATGAACAGTAAGACTTGCTGTCTGTATTTCATCAAGATCCATCCTTTATTTAAAGATTCAAATGTAAGATAGTGTGAATTTGCTATAATGTTTAATTTCGAATTTCAATATTAGATATTAGTGATCTACAACCATTGATGCAACTTTGGTAGAAATTTAATTTTAATATTTTAAGATAGAAAAATCAGTTATATTCATTGTAATGGTTTGAGGTAACATAAAAATTTATTTTTGTTTTGGATCCTTCAAAAAAAGTCCAACCATAGAAGGGTCAGATGCGGGCAGACTTTATTTGACAATTGACACAGCCAAATTTATAGAGCCAAGCAAAAGAGGGAGAGAGGAAAAGAATCATAGAATCGGCTGGGTTGGAAGGGACCTCTGAGATCATCAAGTCCAACCCTTGATCCACTACCGCCGCGGTTACTAGACCATGGCACTGAGTGTCACATCCAGTCTCTTTTTAAATATCTCCAGGGACGGAGAATCCACTGCTTCCCTGGACAGCCCATTCCAATGCCTGATCACCCTCTCTGTAAAGAAATTCTTTCTAATATCCAACCTAACCCTCCCCTGGCATAGCTTAAGTCCATGCCCTCTTGTCTTACTGGTATCTTCCTGGGAGAAGAGCCCGATCCCCACCAGCTCCAACCTCCTTTCAGGGAGTTGTAGAGAGTGATGAGGTCTCTCCAGACTGAACACCCCCAGCTCCCTCAGCCCTTCCTCACAGGACTTGTGCTGGATCCCTTCACAGCCTCCTTGCTCTTCTCTGGACCCACTCCAGGACCTGAGGAGATTGAATCTCCTTCCTGAACCGAGGGGACCAGAACTGGACACAGAACTTAAGGTGTGGCTTCCCCAGGGCTGAGTACAGGGGAAGAATCCCTTCCCTGGACCTGGTGGCCACACTGTTCCTGATCCAAGCCAGGATGCCATTGGACTTCTTGGCCACCTGGGCACACTGATGGCTCATGTTCAGCTTCCTGTCAATGCAGACTCCCAGGTCCCTTTCTGCCTGGCTGCTCTCAGCCACTCTGTGCCCAGCCTGGAGCTCCACATGGGGTTGTTGTGGCCAAAGTGCAGGACCCGGCACTTGGCAGTGTTGAACCTCATCCCATTGGAATCAGCCCAACTCTCCAGTCTGTCCAGGTCCCTCTGCAGATCCCTCCTGCCCTCCAGCTGATTGTCACTCCCCCCCAGCTTAGTGTCATCTGCGAAATTGCTGATGATGGACTCAATCCCCTCATCTAAATCATCTATAAAGATATTAAACAGAACTGGGCCCAACACATCCCTCAGGGACACCACTATTGACCGGCCGCCAACTGGATGCAGCACCATTCACCACCACTCTCTGGGCCCAGCCCTCCAGCCAGTTCCTAACCCAGAGAGAGAGAAAAGTGGAGTAAAAGGGTAAGAAAGTGGGAAGAAAGAATGAGAGAGAGAGAGAGATGGAGAGAGAGTCACCACCAAGGTCCAGCTCTCCAGCGAGTTTCTTCAAGATGGGGCTGATCCTGGACAGGGTTCGATGCAAAAATAACGCTGGGTCAAGAGACAATGAAACAGCCACAGGATGGACAGCCATATATACCCCTGAGCTCCTTTTGTTTCAAAGAGGCAGATGTCAGTCAGCTGCCACAGAAGCCAGGGTCATCGGTATCAGAGCCATTGCAGACAGGCTGCCTGGAGTGGGGGCTTCTGCAGAAGGGTGCAGTTCCCCACCCACTCATCAGTTCTTATCTCCTTCTAGGTGTCTCTTCCTACTCCATTCCAGCCACCACAATGAGGTACCTCAGCATCAGTACAACCAAGGTGGCTTCCTCCACCCTGGCCAGGGTAATCGTGCCTGGAGGGAGGTCCCAGCATTGCAGGCTGGCCCTCAGAAAAGTGGAGTAGTCTCCATCTTATCTCTTCCTGGGTGTCACCCCCTGCTCAGCTCTGGCCAGGCCAGGTCCTCCACCTTAGCCAGGGCTATTCACTTTAAAATTGCTCTTTTGAGACAATTGCAAATCAGTGAGGTCAGACTCTCACATTCATCTTGGCTCAACTCCCATAAAATACACACCAAAGACTAGTGATTTTTAATAAGTTGTTTCCTCTGTTTTCTGTAGTTTTGAACTCCTACCACTTCTTTGGTTTTTAATTCATTTAATGTAAGATGTTAAACTGCTCTGAATGTCTTTTACAATCTCATCCAGGGTTATAATCAAACCTTTCCAGATTGTTTAAGAACAAGACAGTGTGAGATGTGTTAAACTAAATCATGTGACTGAATTTAGGCTTCTTCAATTTTCAATAAATTCTTAGCATCGCATGATTTCACTTTTCATTAGACTGGCTGTATCGTGCAAATATTAAAGTAATTTTTCTGTTTAAATCCATGTACAAGATTCACACTTTTCTGATCTTGGAATTTTTTGGGCTGCCAGGATTCTGCAAGTGAAGTCCAGGATCCTACAAATTTTACTTAGACTTCACCTCTTTATTGGTATATTGCTGGATATACCTGTTCCATGAGAAATGCAGAAAACTGCTAAACTCTGACTTTTTTATATTACACAATTTTTTTTTCTGCCCTTCCTAAGTGTTATGTATCTTCATTATTGATATGCCTTAAAGTACAGCTAATGGCTTCTCTTCATAATTTATTCAGAAAGAAAAGGCTAAAGCCTAAAGCAGTTTTAGCAAATGTAGCCCACATAAGAATTTCCCAATTGCACTTTTGTCAAAGAGGATTTTTCTTGTTGTAAAACGCCTTCTTTCTCTCCAACAAGCAGAGAAAATAGATTATCACATGAAGGCCTGTTGTTCATATTCCACTTTACTGATGCTAATGTACTCTTTCATTACAAAAAAAATGATAAAGCTTTACTCATGGCACAGAACACTGAATATTTAACAGATCCTGAGGATCTCCTCCCTTATCTCCTGTTTCTTCATTCAATGATACTTCTGATAATTGTGTCAGAGTTCCTTATTTAATGACTGATTTTTCTGAATTGGGATAAACCTTGTATTTTTTTTTTTTTTCTTCTTCTTCTTTTAGAATACCTATGAAGCTTTCTAAATGGCTGGAGTAATTTTTATAATTTTTCTTCCTTCTTCCCAAGTAGCTTAAACACATTATAGAGTCACAGAAGCCCAAAAGTTGCTTAGGAACATTGGTTCTCTACATACCAGGCAAAAGAAGAACATGATCACAGCCCTTTGAAAATAATGCACCATTTAATAAAGGGTATATGATTACACTAAATGTTACTAAATGTTGAGAGCATACTTTATCTTAAAAGTGTCACCTACAATTTACTTCAACATTTGATACTAATATGCTATAGGTTTAATTAATAGTTAAATCAGTGTTTGTTTGGAATAGTGTTCCTTTAATTTCATCCAAACAGATTGAAATAGACAACATAGTTTAATAAATTTCAGATGTAGTGCAAAATTTTTCAGGCGTGCTTAAGAGGCACAGAATTGGTTCACTCAAAAGATATTTAGGTGCCAGGGTACATCAAAAAATAGCAATGGAGCAGGTGAAGCATCTATAAAACAAGTCTTTTGATGAATGGCTGGGGTTGTTTAACCTTACGTCTCTCTACAACTACCTAAAGGAGGTTGGAGTGAAAGGGATATTTATCTCTTCTCACAAATATTAAGTGATAGAACAAGAGGAAATGGCCTCAAATTGTGCCAGAGGAGATTTGGATTAGGTATTTGAAACAAAATCTTCACCAAAAGTGTTGCTAACCACTGGAACAGGCTGCCCAGGGAAGTTATTGAATCACTATCCTTAGAAATATTTCAGAGAGATGTTGATATGGTGCTTAGGAACATGATTTAGTGGTGGACTTGGCAATGTTAGATTAACAGCTGAACTTGGTGATCTTAAGTGCCTTTTTCAACTTAACCAATTCTATGACTGTATGATTTTTTCTTGAGGTCTTTACAGAGGGTGGTTACAGAAGAGCAAGCTAAGACACTAAAATAAAAGTCACATATTAAAGTACTAAATTCTCAGCTCCAAAGGTTTGTATGACACCAGTCTTGTTTACACAAAATGTGTTTGATTCTTCATTGAATGATGTATCTGCACTGTCTTTCCCACCTTTCAAACTGCAAAAGGAAGGACATCAGATTAGATTATAGTTCTGCTCTTGTTTGAAAAACAAACATTATTTTTACAAAGTTTAAGATTTCAGAAAATGGAAGGCAACAAGGCATCCTTTTAGAAGAACATTGAAATATATAATTTAAAATTGGTAAATAATTCATAGCAAGAAAGCAGAAGTTAGAAAGTCAAAATGCAACTGGAAAGTCTAGACAGCATTATAATTTCTGTGTTGTCTTGAATGGCTAGATTCATTTGCGAGGTTAGCATTATGAATCTGTTTCTTACTGGCTGTAGGAAGTACAATATACACGATGATACAAGATGGATAGCACATTCTAGAGCAGAAGGAAGTACACGGACAAGTACTGTGCTTTGGAGATTAAGGATTTATTTAACTGTCTGAGTCTAGCCCTGTTCTGCATTCATGTTTCTAATCTTTGAATCTTTCTGAACACAGACTCTGATGTACTGCTGCCATGAAGTGATAATTTGTTAATAAAAGGCAGGTAGTACTGGGCTACAGAGTGAGGGCACTTTCTCTCAGGCATCTTTTTTTTGTACACAGGCAGGTTATGACTGCTCAGCTTCTAATAGGCAGCCACATACAAGGAAAAGAGATAACTCATACCTAAGTCACAAAGTTGAAGGTCACGCCTACTCGAGGCTTCATGTTCTACATTTAGATCCACATATTTTCTGAACTTTCAAAATACATGCTATTGCTCATATATGGTTTCTATGTCCTCTCTTTGTTGCAGCAGCTGACTAACTCCTCCCTTAGAAAGCCTTAGAAATCCCTGCTCATCCATTGTATTACAGAGGGACAAATATTGGGAGCCTGTCTTTCCTGTCCAGCTAGGTCACTGCAGTAGCTGCACTTCAGTACCTGCCAAGTCTTCAGAAAACATTATGTATTTCTCTCTGCCTAATCATTTATATGGGAGAGAGGGAGGTCATACACTGTATGCTTTTCTCCTCTTCTTCTTAATATCCTCAGCTGGTTATCTGTGTAGTAGCAGATGGGCAGCATTTCAACAGACTTAAAAACAGCTTACAAAGATGCCATGCCACAGTTTTGGAAGGGAAATTCAGCTGAAGAAGATAACAATAATTTGTGAGGACTATTTTATTTTCTGAAAAGTTTCTGTCTCTAGTGAAATCAAATAGACACACTACAGCATGTTTGAGTGGAAAATACATTTGGAAGGATGCTCTTAAATGCAACAGACTATAATTCCAGAGGGAACAAGTCTATCAACATAATTTTTGATGTGCCCAGATTCTTCGTGGTCTCCAGAGAGCTGTCAGAGCTTAACTCTAAATAGGAAATTTCTTTCAAAAATGCATTTCAGATCTTCTGACTTCTAGAGGTGCTCAAAGAGAAAATCAGCAGCATTCAAGAAGCAGAAAACAAAATAGATAGCAATGACTTTTAGTGAAGACAGACATCTATTTAATCCACTCTTCTTAAACAGTGATAGCATTGTATCAGCACATATACAGATATTGGTGTCCCAGAATACCAGCCTGAAGAATTTCTGTAACTTACAATTGAAACCAGCGAGACAATCAGACAGTTTAAGAAAATGAATGTTTTCTAACACAGGTCTAACTGACTTCACATTAGATCTGTTCCATTGTGTAAGATAATATAAATAAATAAATAACCAATAAGAATATTCTAGTTCTCATTAGTTAACAAAGGAAGATGCAAAAAGGATAGATGACAGAAGTTATGAAGATTCTGAAATAATCTTCAGAGTAGGTAAATGTAGAGGAAGATGGTTTTCAATTAAAATTGTATTAAAATTGTATTAGATTTATTATGCAGCCTAACTGAAGAAAATCATCAGAAGAATAGATTTCAGAATGACAGTGGAAAAAGAAATAACAAAAAAGTTCAACATATTTGTACGGAATTATAGTAGAAGAACATTTTGCTTCAACCATTTCTTTGCTTAAAAAAACCCAGATATTTTTCTTTTGACAAGTTCATGCTTTTATGCAAGCCCCTTATATTTAAATAAAGTGTCAGTGACTAGACAAAAAACTAATATTTGATACAGAAACTGGTCTGACAAACTGAAGTTCAAATAGAGGTTGTTCTAAAGAAAGTTATACCTGTTTTTTCACACTTGAAGTTTTCAAGCTTCTTTTCACTCAGGTCATGAATTTTGTATTTGCTTTGCAAACAAAGAAACAAACAAATTTTCCTCCTGCTCACAGGGAATAGGTAAACTACTGTATTAGTAGCTCTACCTGATTGCTAAAGTAAGATCAGAAAAAATTAAGACTAAAATTGATGTTAGAGGTGCAGTTGTTTGATATATAAATTTGTTTTTTGGGTGTTGTTTTCTGTTTTGACACACACAAAAAAGAAAATAATTTCAAAATTATTATCAGTAATTATCAATTGACATACAGGGCTGTTTGCAGCCCTGATGATACGTCTGGCAACAAACTGTCTTAGTACTGCAAAGAAAGAGGTTCTTGTATAAAGAGAAAACTGTTGACAGCAAGACACAAGCATCTGCGGTGAGCCAAAGATCAAACTAGGCTCCAGGGGCAAGTGCATGGCCTACAGAAATATAAATCATTTGGAACAGAGTGAGTATTTCTAAAGGGTTTTATATTTCAATATGCTGCTCATCCACAATTCTTATTTCTGAAGCAGAATGTAACTGAAAATGGTACTATTGAGCTTCTGAGGTTTTTTAGATGCAACAAGGTCAATACTTCTGTGTTGTCAGTTCTAAAGTCAGCTGATATTGGAAGCATGGCTTGAACTGACTAGCTCAAAACGGATTTCTCTCTTTTTTCTTTTTCTTTTCTTTTGGCTTTTTGAATGAAAAGAAATCAAATTAATTCACAACAGCCTTTAACTCATTCATGAAATAGCTCATCAAAAGCACAAGCAAAACCCAGGAATGATTGTTATTTAGGTGAAGAAAATTAAAATGCAAAAAAACCCAACCAAACAAAACCCCTCCTATTACATTTGCTTTACAAACCCATAGGAAGAGTAATTTTGTTTCTGGTGTGGCATGTTTTTTTTTAACATTCTTTATATTCTGTGATACAAAATAAAGGAGAATGGCTTGAATTAGCCAATGTGAAAATAGCAAGCCTAACATGTCAAAGGCATCTTGCATTGTTACAAAGAGGAGAAGAAGACAAAGTACAATATTCAAAACATGCTGAACCAAAAGTTGTTTTATATTTGTTCACCTTGAAGCAAACCAAGTTGGGGGTCAAACAATGGTTATGGTTGTGGTTATGGTTATGATTATGGTTATAAACTGGGCCATTGATGGTTCTGTATAAATATTAGGAGGAATTTTTTGCACTGTGAGGGTGACAGGATATTGGAACAGGATGCCCAGGGAGGTTGTGGAATCTCCTTCCCTGGAGACATTTAGAAGTCCACCTTGACATGTTCCTGTGTGACCTGTTGTAGGTGACTGTTCTTCGGCAGGGGGGGTTGGACTCCATGAGGTCCCATCCAACCCTTAAGTTTCTATGATTCTATGAAATGAATTGCCAGTGTTCTCAGGCCTTTCAGATTGCTATGGTTACTTCTGCTTCACCATCAAAGGCAATTCTGCCTGCAAAATGCTAGGTCTGCCTTGCAGTACAGCAATAGCAGAGAGCTTTTTTACTTTTTTACATTATGGAAGATAGTAAATGAAGATATCAGAATCTTCAGTGTCATTTATCAATGTTCTGAGGACAGATGTCTTGTTCTAAATCACATACTGTAACACGAGATGAGATTCTTATTCTATTATATCAATGTATGTTTTCAGAGAAAGTTATGCAGATAGAAGTATAGCTGGCATAAAGATTTTAGATAATATAAACATACCTTTTGCTTATTTTAAAAGAATTTCATTTACCAAAATCTGTGCTAAAGGGATGTTTCCAAAGTCTACAAAATTTTGTAAACTACTTGTAGGTGACTCTGTGGAGGTATACTCTTGTCAAGAAGTCAAGAAGTTTTGTGACTAACATAAAGTTGACAAAGCTGAATCAGCTCTGATCTGTCCTCGTATCAGCTTCCCCAGTTACGTCTGAGGGGAAATTGGGATGGACTCAGTGACACTGGCCATCATCTGACTCTAAAGGGGAAAAAAAGGCTGTGGGTAGAGCCAGGAGTGTCAAATGTATATGAAATGTGTAGCCTTTTTAAGAGGAGATGAAAGTTCCAGTAAAAATTCAGCCTTTGATTTCCTGTTTCTGTTTCTCAGGTTCATGCAACTCATGTGATCAGCAGAAACTGTATACAAAGCAGCAGCTGGCTGTGCATTGCAGAGGATGCAGAAATTTGCACAATAAAATTTCTTTTTGGCTGGGTGTGTGTGAGAGAGAGGCGTGACACAGTAACCTTTAAGATCCTACCAGTGGTCTTCAATACATCAAAGAGTGCACATATATATATATATATATACATTCTCATATAAATATACATATATATGTTTTAAAGGTTTATCTCTGTTTGATGTCTAAAAAAACATCTGTTAAAGAGATTTTACAATTCCATGTAAAATTAGAGGATTGATTATGCTTCCATTCATTCATTACTCATAAAAATTATAACTTCTTTCATAAAACATATTAATAGTTTTCTTTCCTTCACAATGAAAATATGGTTATTGAAGACAACAGTGAAATTTTAAACAGTATTGAAATCTTTACACTTCCAGAAAGCTTTCAGAGATTCTTTCCTGCCAATTCTGAATAATTATTCTCATCTCACTGCTGTTTCTTTGTTCTCGCATCTTAAATCTGAAAATTATAATTGTCAGATATTACCAGTGCAATTTATAAAGGAAAATAGTTAGGGACAACAATCATAATAACCAAGCAGAGCAGAACTCAAACAGAGATATGAAGAGGCACTTTCCTGAAGCCTTGAATTTTTAAAATTTTTTTTCTCCCCACAGTTGCAAACAAAGCAGAGAAAGACTGTATCTCCTAAACCCTTCCTGTGGGAGGGAACATTCTATTCCTTTTTTGAAAACCCAAATTTTGACATACCATGAGCATAGTATACAAGTGTATTGCTATCAAGGCCAAACACAATTTATGTATTCATGTTAGTACTGAAGTATTTAATGAATGCATGTTATTTGCCTGATATGATGAGAAAGTGTTTCAACCAGTTTAGTAAAAGATTATATTAAAAAAAGCCCTACATTTACATTGGCTTCTTTCTTAGACCATTAAATGTGGCTTACCTTTATTTGAACTGTAATTTTTTTTGTGTGTCTATAATTTAAATTAGTTCATCCCCTTCATTTAGCATAAAGAAAAACAAATTTTTAGATTAAATTCTTTCTAAATCCTGAGTGCCTGGGAAATACCTTGAGACCTCTTCTTCCAGTGCTTTTCCCTTGTAATTGCTCGATAAGCAAAAGTGTCTGGTCACATAGGAACAATACCATAAAAACAATCACAGCAGCCAGCTAAATCCTTTTATTAAATTTCATAAAAGTTTTAGTCTTCTACTTTTTTTCCTGGAGAAGTAATTAAGTACAATGTAAATGCAGTCATAGATCACAGATACATCCCCCATGTTTTAATAAATTAAAATTACCTCATGCTGATTAAAAAACACAGATTGAATAAAAAAAGAAATCAATCAAGTTTCCATGCTATCTGCAACTTTGCCCTTTGTCTTGAAAAACAAAATATCATATGAGATGCACAAATTCAAATTATTTACAAAATTTGCATTATTCTCTGATTCTGTTCATGGAACCTGAGAATGCAGGTCTGAGACTTAGAAATGCAGAGTAGGCCCATTTGGAAAGGAAGCAGTTCATAATATGGTAAGAATTAAAGGACATGTTTCTCAACAGAGTTTTAAAAGCTTGCAGTTTCAAAGTTTCTCATGCTCAGTTGCTTCAAATTGTCCATGCTAATAGACATATAAAATATTAATGGTCTATGGAATTCTGATGGGACAATACACATCAAGAATCTCGTGTAAATATCAGTGTGTGAATTTTATTTAGTTAGTTGAAAAAATATGATTCAGTGTTCTGTAAGATGTGGATCTGTGAATCTGTGAGTTAATAGTACCAATAGTGACCATGGCAGTATTACAAGCAGTAAGAAATGCATATCCTTGCAACATGCAAAATATTACATGTTGACAACAAGGCTCTATAGTTAATTCGTATCATGTGTTATATCTAGACATATTTTTCAGAGATATGGAAATAATATTTTAGATCTACATTTTGTTAATGAGGAAAAATTAACATGTACCTCTTTAGAAAATAATGGCACAATTAATACAAGAAGAATGAGATATTCATCTGTTATTTACAAACTCACTCCACAAATGTTATGGTGACTTGTATGTGTACAGAATCTTTTTTCAATAAAACTTTCACAAGAATTAATTCTATTTTAGAGTCATATAAATATGATAATGTGATGCAGAAGCTTATTAAAATCCATATTAATTAATTCTCGCACTAGTCACTGATCATTAGTTCATGCATTGTTATAATCACTTCCAGAATCAACAAATCCCATGTTCTCAATTAATTTCTTTGGTTTTAAAAGGAAGACAGCTTAACATTCTTTCTAATGAAATGAAAATTAACTCCTAATATTTGATAGATTAGAATATTTTTATCAATTTAAATTTTACTGAAAAAGCTTTAAAAAACATTATGTTCTTATTGTATTTCTGTCATACACTAAAAACCAGTTTTATTATATATCAGGTTGTTTCCTTTTATCAATAATAATTTTTTTTCTTAAATAGATGAGAGCACAACCATATCCTTTTCTGGGTTTTAGCATTTAAGTGATCTTTTTTATTTCATGGTATAATGTATGTCAAAAATTCTGATTATTTATTACTTAATCCCTTAATTTCATTTTGCCTGGGCATGAATGACATAATAAATGCTAGCATATCTTATAAGAATGTTTTTCAATTGTATGTTACTGGTAGGGCCTTTCAAGTACTTGCACATTTATTTTAAAGCATATAATTTACTTCAAGTGTCAGTTCAAAAATGCGTAATTGGGGCGAAATCATTATGTCCTACCAAATAATTCTTATCAGAAGGAAAAAGTTAGGTAGAGAAGAAAGCATTTTTAGTGTTCCTGTCTTAAGCAGACCCTAACAAATTTCTCTTTAAAAAAATATAGTTTAAGGTTGCCACAAGTTATAATAGCTTCTGTAAAGATGGTACTTTAAACAAGATGCAGGAATCAAGTAGCAAACAAGGAGAGATCGGTCAAGAGTAGAAAAAAGGAATCATGTTTTGCAGCATGTCTAACAGGGAGTACAGTTTCATAATTCCCAACTAATTCAATATTTGGGACAAGTTTCCCTTGTGTGGAATAATTGCAATAATTTGTAGAGGTGATTTATAAATTTTAAAGTCATGCTTGCATTTTAAGGATAGGTACAGCATCAAAGCAGGTGGAATGCAGCCAATGCACAACAGGTTTGTACCATGGCAATTCTGGTTGTCAGTAACATCAGGGGAATTTAATTTGCTGTCTCTAAAGAAATACTGCATGGAGGGCAGAACAAAGGCGGGACACTGCTGCCACACTGTGTGGCAACAATGAAGTGTGAAAGTACTGTGGGACCAACCAGCTGAACTTTGGATACCCTGAGCCAACAACCTGCCACCTTTTCACAAAATCCTGTCCTTTAGGTGAACTTTGCTTACTGTAATCTCATTATAGTACAAAAATACACCTCCATCCCCAAAAGCTACCCACCTCTTATGGAGCTTGAGCTCTGTATTGTCTATAGTCTATACTTTTAAATGCAAAGCAAGAGAACTTTGCACCAATCACGATAAAGATATGTACGACTAGGGTCACTCAAGATCCACCTCTAAGGTAAAATAGTGTAAATGTAGCCAACAGGGGGAAAGATATTAGGGACGATACCATTGCAGGGAAGACCCTATACCTTGACCTCTGGGACTAGTCAACAGGCTGAGCATCTCTTCCCCACCATAAGTATGCCTTTGGGTAAGATTTAAAGGTTTCACTGCATTGCCTCCCCGGGAATAAGTGTAAAACTCTACAGAGTCACTTTTCTTATTAATTTGTAGCCATGCTGTATTACTCATAACCTAGGTATTTGCACATGCTTTGAAGACAGTGGATTTATCACCAGCAATCCAAGGAGCTCGTGAACTGTTGCTTCGCAAAATTAAATTATTATTTAATTATTCTATGAGAGTGTTCACTGAACACAACCAAATTCTCTACTGGACCAATAGTGTAGCATTAGTAGTGCATTCAGACCCGTGATATTGCAGTACATGTACTGGACATGACTGGACTATTAACACCATATTTGCTATCACTCAGAATCAAAGCCAAGCCACCCTTCAGCTCCTGTAATATCTGAGTCGGTTGGAATGCAAGGAGGTTAATTTTCTGCCAAGTTACTTTACTCTTTTAATATAACAGCTTGCTGCAAGGTGGTTCTTGCATGAAGAATTCACATTTCTATACTTCAAGTATACACAAACAGATTAAAAAATAATTAAATATGTACAGAGGCATTTATGGATGGACAAAAATATCAATCCAAGCAAGGATGCTCTTATACTAATGACATTATAATTCATGCAACCACCTTATAACACCATATCCTGTCTTTTAGCACATCTTTGGTCTCACAGAATTCAGTTGTGTGCCCTGCACAGATCTGCAGAAAAGCTAAGGATGTCAGAGCATTTGGAGATCATCTAATCAGACCATTCTTTCACCTAGGTGAAAGAAGAATTACTTACAGCAAGTTCTCTACAATAGTGTTCAGGTTTTAAATATATCCAAGTGTGGAGACTTCGCATCCTTTCTAGGCAACTTGCACTAGGGGTCAGTCACCCTCAGTAAAAAAGCTTTAATTTTTAAATGCAATTTCTTCTTTGTCAATATTTGCCCATTGCCTCTAGTTCTTGACCCCTGAGAAAAGCTTGGCACTCTTCTGTATGCCCACCCTTCATTTATTTGTACACATATTTCTCAGGGTTCATCTTACTTGATTCTAATTCTTACATGCTTTCTTTTTGTGCTTGAATTTTTTAGTAGATTCTTGTTCATTTCCACAGGTCTTCTTGCCACTTTTGCTTGATTTCCTGGATTTCTTCATGCAAGTTCAAAAATGGAGATAGACTACTCCTGAGTTTAGAGGAGATTATAACTGAAAAAATAATAATTTATCCTGGACCACCCCAGAGATCTTTTCCTATTGGATTCTTATAAGCAGTTCCCTGCCAAATTATGCTCTGCTTTTTGGGGGATTCTGGTGATCTTACTATTTGGCTTGCTTCTTCCTCTCAGGATCCTGTACTACAACACCTCACAGTCCCTATATTTAAAGTCTGCCACCAGCTTTCACTGACCAGTCCTTCCTGGTTTTTAGGAATCCAGACCTTACAGAGCATCCTACAGAGCAACCCTCTGATGAATCCTTGTTAATCTATATTAGACGCTTATTATAAATGCACTTCAGAAGCCTCTTGGATTGCTTGCACCCTGTTATGCTGTCCCTCCAGATGACATGGGGAAGTAGAACCACACCTGAGGGCCTGAGAATTTGACGCTTCTTTTAGTTGTCTGTAGACTGTCTCATCTACTTCTTGATTCAGAGCTTTACAGCAGATACTGTCAACATCATTCATGTTGGTCTGTCTTGTTAACCCTGACCTATATGTCCGCATCTGCCTTCTCACCCCTTACAAGGTCACCAAAAAGACCTCAACACAGAGACCATATACAGCTGTACAAAATCCTCTCTCTGCTGGCTGTGCTTCCTATTTTTATAGAAATAAAAAAAGAGAAACTTAAGCAACCCAGACACTTACTGATCTGAATGTTTTCTTAAAAGCACGAAGGTAATTACCCCCTTTCATAAAAAAATTATTTAATAAAATTTCTTTAAAATGGAAGTTTATTAAAGGCATAGGGAAAAAATGAAACTATATGGTAAGGAAAATAATGTCACCCTCCTTAACAAAAACATGTCATAATCTGTTATCACCTCTTGTGTTCTTGCGTAAAGCACTACAAACTACTTTTTCTACTGCAAGCATAAAAAGCCATCTTCCTTATACACTTTTAATCAGAATTACTAAAAATTCTTCATAAATTAAATAAATAATTTGGAAAATACAAGTCTTTCTCAAATAATTTGGAAAGAAATATTATTGATGGTTTTTTTCCTTAAATTTTCTCAGTAAGAGTTGTTTTCTTCAAATGCAGACTAGTAACTGAATGACTAATTTGATTAGTAAAAATTATTTAGTTATTTTTTAGTAAGCTATTCTTTTAATGAGAATAATATTTCCACACTTCTTATTTCTCAAATATGAAATTTTTACACTTAATGATAATTTAGAAATAAATTTTTCACAGTGGGTTCACATCCAGAGTGTGGCTGATGGTGGTTGAAAAATATCCTGATGTAAATTATACATTGATTTAAACCTATTGATAGATGCAAGACACCAATTAATGCTCAGCAGTTACATTAAGGCTGCAGCTTCTTGTCAGTGCATCTTGGGCTGTTATTGTCTATTGATTGGGGAAAAATACAGCAACAAATTAAAAACGAGAATTTACATTTTTCCTTTGTTTACTTATTTGCAACATTTACTTCCATTTCCATGTTGTGCTGCATACACTGACCTGTTATAACAGGGAAAGATTGTGATGCCCTTGTTCTATGAGCAGGAACAATTAAGCAATTCCTCTAGTGAAAAACAAAGAGAAGGTGATGTTTATTTCTGATTTGAATTAGTTAGCCATTTTAAAATTGATTCTGTTTTCTACACTCATAACTGGGAAGTAATACTTCAGAACAAAACAGTGTGGATATCTTACAAAAACTTTAATGCAGCCCAAGTCCTTAATTCCAGGTTTGCACCAAAGGTTTATGGAGTAAAATAATAAGTGAAAAATTCCAAATCCTTTCTTTTCATCAGGCACATTACTGGCAACAAATTGTGCCATAATACTAATCTTAACTGTATAAGAAGGAAATAATATTTTTCTCATTCCTGTATCTCTGCTGTAGTTTTTATCAGTTATAGTAGAATAAACTTAATGTCTACTGGAGAATATAAATAACCTGAAGAAAGTTCATATTCTCGTTATAATATCGTCTCTTTTTTTTTTTTTTTCCATTTCTGAAATACCATTTTTTCACTACTAGATTGGGACACTATTTCCTGTTACTGAATGTGCTTCAACTGTTGTTATGGATTTAGTGAAAGTAATAGTTGCTACATCTTCCTGTTTGTTTCGTTTGTGGTTTGTTTTGTTTTGTTTGTTTGTTTGTTTGTTTGTTTTTTAAAGCAGAAACTGTTTTGTCTGACAAGACTGGAAGTCAACAATGTTGCTGCTACTGAAAAAAAACTCATGGAAATTTATGTAGTTACTTTATGTGAAAAATTAATAATTTAAATGTGATTGAACTTTCTCAACTCAGTCAATACACCTTAAGTTTTAAGGTAAGAACTAAAGATACAAGATACTGTAGCCAAAAATTCTTTGAGAGAAGAGAAGGAACCATACCAAAACTATACAGTGAAAACCCCAGGACTAATGCAACTTTGAAAAAAAAGCAAGCTAGAATATTACAAAGAGAGATGCTGTTTGTGTTTACATGGACTGTAAGTGACCTGTCAGAAATTTGTTTGCAATTTTATCATTCAGACTTGCTTTACCCCATCTGTGGTCATCTATGAATTCAGCAAATTTCACAGAGGAAAGTTCTGAGATTTTTAATTACAATGCATTGTGGCCAAAGTAATGGTCTACTTGGGGACAGCCTTTGAAGACCTATGATTATTCTTTTTTCATCATTACAGCAAACCCAGATGCTATTTCAAGTTGAGATAAAACATATTAAAAGGCTAATGCTTCCCTAAGCAAATCCTGAAATAAGGAGATAGAAATTTAGGAAAAGTATGTTGTTCTTACTTAACAGGAAAGAAATGGAAACAGTGAAAGATTACTTAGTAGTCACTCCCTACGCAGTACTTTTTTTAAATAGCAACAGAAGCCCCAAGAACAGGTAGATGTGACAGCTCTGTGTCCTAAGGCAGCTCAACAATCTACACGTTCCAAATGCAGCTGATTAGAGAGTGAAATTCAGTCTGCCTGGTAGGCTTGGAGCTACTAGAGAAAGTCATGAGGTCTTTGCTGTGTACCCTCAAATCACAGGCTAGTAAAGAGGGGGTTTAAACAGTAAGATCAAAGAAACTGCGTGCAACACCACAGACCTTTAAACTAAACTTTTCTATTTTTTCCTGGGAAAGAGTAGAAGTGAAAAAAATCTGGTGGTTTTGTTTTTGTTTATTTTCACCATTGTTTTTTCAATGGATCTTGCTGAAAAAGATGAAATAATGAAAATATATTTCTAAAAACATGTTAGGAATCTCCTTTCTAACACAGAAACACAGTAAGGAACAAATTGACACACATTTGCACATACTGCACTAATGGCCTTCAGAGGGTACATGGTTTTTAAATTCAATAGTTCAAAGGCTTGTTTAAAATTATCTTTTTAACTGAGCAATTTTTCAAAGTAACTGAATAATAATAACCAGGATAATATTTTCCAGAAAACAAATTGACTAAACTAATATCAAGGACATAATTTCAATTTTTATTTATAAAATTAATTTTTATCTGAATTTTATTTATGGGACCTCCAATATATCATGTTTCATCGATTTTTTTTCACACAGAGACAGTGATCTAAGAAATGTCAAGGGAAAAGACTCAGCAGTCTAGTGTAAGCAGCTGCTGAGTTCAGTTTTATGAGTATATTTCTCAGCAAACCTTTGTTGGTTGTTTTTTTTTGTTTCCATGAATCATTTATTCCTTACAAAAATTTGTGCAGTCTCAAGTAATTTGCAGCCTTCGTTCAAGTTCTGGAGTGTAACTATTCTTCTGCAACACATCTCAGTGATAAGAATAATGACTAGAAACCTGATATTTCTACTTGTCTAGGTACTTCAGGGTTTCACTGCTAGTCTCATAAAAGAACAGGTGAAACAAACCCCCTTATGCTCACTGTTAAAGACATTCATGCAAAATGAAGAAGACAGAGGCTGAAAACCTTCAGACTTCTTAGAAAAGTAGATAGTACCAATAGGGTTTACTAATGCTTCCAGCCTTTGTGTGGCATTAATAGCTAAATTAAATAGTCAGGATGATTCATCATTCCCTTCAAAGAATTTCCAAGCCCTCCACCCTCTCCAGGAGCCCCCTGGCCGTTGAAGTGATTCAGACTGAAGCATAGTCACAAGAACAAGATTATTGTCCTCTTCTGAAGTGAGTCCTCTTCAAGAGTGAGACAGCTTCAGAGGGACCCCAAGCTTTGATACCTGTTTCTTCCCCTGCTTTCCCCCTTCCCAATTCTTCCCAATCACCACAGTAACTTCTTTCAAACAGCTTCTTTCTGTTTATTCTTTCACCATAGACCCTAGTTTTGCTGATTTATACCTTTACTTACTACCTGTGATTTGCTCTGGAAATTTCTGTCATACTCAGAAATACATGCTAATTTCTCCTGTCACACTGTTCCTCATTTCTGTCATTTCCTATGTTGTTAGTTCATCTCCTAATCAATGTTATTTAAGTTGTTTACCCTGCACATTCTTTTCCGTCATTGTAAATTTTCATGCTCTTATCTTGTTAGTGCAACCACAATTCAGGGTTATCATTCCAAATGCATGGAAAAACATGGTCGACCCCCCACCAAATATCCCTTTTACAACATTTTTCAGTTAACATTATTATTTACTATACCCCACCGCTCTCCTAGAGAAGCTGGCTATTCATATATGAGTATTAAACAGCAGTGTGCCCAGGTGGCCAAGAAGGACAAAAGCACCATGGCTTGTATCAGGAATAGTGTGGCCAGCAGGAGAAGGGAAGTGATTATCCCCTTTACTCAACATTGGTGAGGCTGCACCTCATGTACTGTGTTCAGTTCTGGGTCCCTCACTACAAGAAAGACATTGAGGGAGATGGAGTGGGTCCCAAGAATGAAAATGAAGCAGGAGAATAAATCTTACATGGAGCTGCTGAGGACATTGGTGTTGTTTAGCTTGGAGAAAAGGAAGCTTAAGGGGAGATGTTATCTCTCTCCATAACTACCCAAAAGGAACCACAGAATGGCTTTGGTTATAAAGACACTTAAGATTATCAGATTCAACTGTTATAAGAGAAAGCAGCCAAATTCACCACTATGTCTACAAACCACCACTATTCACAAACTATGTTCTGAAGAACCAGATCTCCATGTCTTTTAAATACCTTCAGGAATGGTGACTCAACCACTTCCCTGAGCAGCCTGTTACAGTATCTGACAACACTTTCAGACAACAAATTTTTCCTAGTATTCAACCTAAATTTCCCCTGGTACAACTTCAGGACATTTTCTCTAGTCCTATCATTTACTTGGGAGAAGATGCTAGCACCCACTTCACTACAGTCTCTTCTCAGGTAGTTTTAAATAGCAATACAGTTTCCCCTCAGCCTTCTTCAGACTGAATAACCTCATGTTCCTCCACTCAGGAGGAGGTTGTAGTGAGTTTCACCAAGATGCCACAATGTCTTTCTGGAAGCTGCCAGCACTTAGTGACTAGGTAAGCAACAACAGGACAATAGTATGAACACAGAATTGTTCAGAAAATTATCATCAGGAATGATCTTAAAGTCTTACAAAGATCTTGTACAAGAATTAAGCATTTTATTCCTGAATACAGCTATTTTGGATCCTAATTTTTGACACCATTTATGCCGACTGCTAAATGAATTCTATATTGTCCTTTTAAACAGATTAATCACTGCCAGCATCAATATCTACACCTGCTAAACAGCAGATGGCATTTCTTTTTTTGGATCTGATTCCCTATGAATTCCTTGAAAGAAGATAGTATTGTGTTTGTGGAGAAAAAATGGGTTGCTCTGAGATGGTCTGTCCTTGGCATATGCTTTGGGTTCCATTTTCTGCATTAATAATAATACTAGCAATTATTATTATTACTATGTATTTGGTGTATCTTTTTTGGTGTATTTTTCTTCTGAGAAAATCACTCATTCTTGTGAGGAAACTGCTCAGTTCATTGCCATAATTTTGTTTTTCTACTTCTGTTCCTCTCCCCATCCTTGGATGTTATGAAACAGATAATTATATGGCATTTAGCACAGAGAGAACTCTGGCCTTCAAAATGAAATTACAATAAAATTACAATACTTTTCATGAAAAGAAAAATTACCAGCCTCCAACACATATGTTATTATGAAAATATCCTGGGCCTCAGATTTTCTTGTATACCTACAGTCAGGAAACTGTCCACATGCTAAAATGATTTCAATATTCCCACTTAGAGAAAGAATTAGTATTCAAGACAAACAGTGATTAATTAATATCTCTCAGGGCTCTGCAAGGCCTGCACAACTTGGGGCCCAAAATACAGGTAGAGAATGAAAGTGTGTTTAACTAAATTATGCATGAAACACTAATTTGTTGATGTTAACCACTTTAGTAGCCATTCCCATAAAGGCAGAAAGAGTGAGAAACACCAGAACAGAGTGGAAATATCTGAATTCCTTCTACCACTTCCTTTTCTCATTCTGGATTAGGATGGGACAGAATGTTAAGCAAATATAATCTTCAATTTAAAATATGTATATTCAGCTGCCTGGTACTAATTCATGAAGATCTATTGAATTCATAATATTCTATGTTTAAAAATACAGATAACAGCTTAGGCTACAATTTTGTTTTGAAATTTACATTATCACCTTAGCTATAAATTTTATTTGGCTTTATTTCAATCACATAATACAGAAACTCTATAAAAACTTGCATACACTTAGTCTGAGCCCAAAATTTTCTGTGTGATTGTGATATTTTCTTCCTTCCTTCCTTCCTTCCTTCCAACCCAAATTCACTGATCACTCATTTCCATTCAGAGAACAGATATCACTTAGAGGTATTGGCATTTTTCTTTAGAGACATTTTGAACAGAAAGAGTAAAGCTGATTATATATAGCAGAATCTTTGCTTCAGAGAACTGTCCAGATGTGAAGATTTTGTAACTGAAAAGGGAACATTTACAGAATAAATAAATAATACTCTCAAAACCATCAAAGTGCTGTTTAAAACTTTGTAAAACACCAAAGGAGATAAAGAAAATAAATAATTATAGTTTTGTAAAATTGCTCTGAAAGCTGAAAGTTCAAACGCATAAAACTGTTCTAAATGAAACCTTTGTTTCTACTCTTTTACAATGAATGCCAAATGACACAGGATGTTTTCCTCTCCCATTTCAGGAGTACAATTGTTGTATATTATTCATTTTAATTCTGTTTTCTGCACAGGCAAATGAAATTTATTGTGACTGCAAGGAGAAAAATCTTATCTTATTTAACACTATTTATATTGTAACATCCAAAACATTGTCAAGACTGCACACAGTGATGAGAATCTGCCAAGCACAAAAGAGGAATGGGGACTCAAGAATATGCCAGTCCTTAGGGTAATTGATAAGAGGTGTAGTTTCTCTTTCTTACTCAGCTAGCGAAGTCTTTGACCACAATCTATTCAGTAAACCATGCTGTTGTTCTACCAAATGCACAGATATCATACCAAGCTCTGACTTTCTATAATATACTATATTAAATGTGTCTTTATCATACTGTCTCTTTTTCTAAATGAACAGACTTAAGGAACCTTGATGTCTGTTAGCACAATTCATTTTGCACTGTGCTTGCTGGCAGTAAAAAGTGGACAGAAACTTTACTGATAAAAATGTAAATATACATATATAAATATCTCAATTTTTCTAACAGGGTGTAACCGTTTTCTCATTTATTTTTTTAAGGACACTTTATTATCCTAATGCTACCTATTAACAATGAGGAAAATTTGTGGAAACTGGTAGTTAACACGACAGGAATCTGAACACCACACAGCCATTTGCTCTCTCTCTTCCAGCTGGGTTGAAGGGGAGAAACAGAAAAGAAGAAGTAAAACTCATGGGTTTTAGTCATATTAAACTCATAAAGACAGTTCAATAGCACAGAAAAGGAAGTGAAACTAGTAATAATGATAGAAGAATATAAAAAAACACAAGCTCTGCACAATGCAGTTGCTCACTCCCCACTGACTAATGCCCGGTCAGTCTCTTAGTAGCCACTGCCAGGCTGTGGCAACAGCCCCCCGTCCAACTCCCCCCAGTTTTATTGTTCAGCATGTTCAGAATGAACATATGGAAAGAAATAGCCCTTTGGCAAGTTTGGGTCAGCTGACCTGGCTGTGTCCCCTCCCAGCTTCTTATGTACTCCAACTTCCTCGCGGGGAGGGCAGTATGAGAAGCTGAGAAGTCCTTGACCTTGTGTAAGCCCTGCTCAGTAGCATCTAAACCCATTAATGTGTTATCAACATTCTTTTTATACAAATCCAAGGTGTGGTATAATACCAGCTACTAGGAATAAAATTAACAAGACAAGAATTTTAAAAAGTTTTGGAAAACACTGAAGGTGCCAGGTACACTCTACCAGGAAAATGATTGCAGCATAGCTTATCTTCTGCTGTGAGATGCCCAGGCTGAGGTATTCCCTATCACCTTTGGTCATTACTGCTTCCCAGACATAAATCGATTAATTCTTACAGGTCTTGATCAGGGAATATATATATATATATATATATATATATAATATGCTAAAAGACAGATGAATAACGTCATTACTCTTGACCTGAGAGAATACGCAGTGATACACTGTAGAGAATTTCACCTTTGAGAAAGTTTTATGAAGATATTGACAAAGTAATGAGTTGTGGTCAATAAATAGTTTTCAAAGTTGAACTTTAGTGAGGGAAGTTGAAGACAGCAAGAGAAATTCTGTCTGCTCTCAGTGAGAAAACAACCCCAAAATCTGACAAGAGACACCTTCCCAAGAGAGAGGACCTCACCGCCACAACTGTTTGCATGAGAACTTGCCAAGATTGTCACCGGAAAGGGTTCAGGGAAGCTGTATGAACACAAATCTAAATAAAACATCAGAACATCTGTAAAAAGCTCAATCTTGCTTTCTGTATAAGTCAATTGACAAGTTCAGCTCTCCCACCACTCCCCTGGAAGGGGTTTGATAGTGATCACACACACCCATACACTTCTGCACCAGCTATGCCATCAGAGCCCTCCATTTCTTATTTTCAAGGGCTTTTGTTTTTGGTTTTTTTTCTCCAAGAACAGAAGTTGGTAAGTGATTTGAAAAGTAAATTACACATGATATTACTATTCCTCTGCTTTTATTTGCTTTTGAGAGTAAGGCCAGGACCTCTGATATAAGTGATGTATCTTCCTGAATGAATACAGGCTTATACTACAGGGTGCTTCTCTGCTAGCTACATGAATAATATTTTACAATAAGCCAGAGCAATTGACTATCACATTTTTCATTATTTATTCATTACATTTTTATAGTGAAAGTCTTCCACAGGTTGTCAGTAAAGTTCAAGCCTTCCACATCATTGATCTCCCAGTGGGTCTGGTTAATCTACTTCAGGAGCAGGCTTTTAAAGCCAAAACCAACCAGTACTAAAGTAAAAATGAACCAGCTATATTTCTAGAACCACCAGTCCTCTTCAAAAAACAACTTCTGACGCAGGGATGAAAAATATATTTCTTTCGTGTCAGCTTTTTAATTGGAAAAGACAGAGCAAATAAAGATTTAAAAAATAAACATATAAAGTTAGCCTAGTGGAAATTATCAAAGTCAATTTTTTTCAAGCTTTAATTATAATAAATTCTAATTATAGCTTTCTGACCAACAGAAGCTGTATCCCCTGAGAGTTTATTTTTTTAGATGGACTAAATGTCTATCCACTTGCAAACAAAAGTTATATTTGACAATCATTTGCATATCATAGGTGTTTCTTGGGCAAAAAATTAAGATAAAAACATGGAAAAGACAATGACTGGGGAAAAATCAGTGGGACATAGAAGTTATTTCTAATTTATGACTACCCACTTACTTTAAGTTGGGAAATTATGTGATCTTATACTCTTTGGGCCTTGTCAGCATTTGCAGTGCCTGATGATGACAAATGCAAGCATGAGTTCTCATCATAAATGAGTCCTTGACTCCTTTATCTCTGACATTAAATTCCTAGTCCACAGTTCTCCTGTCTCACTTTTTTAATTTGTCTGAAATTATCCTTCATCTACTTGTACGAAAACTAATATTTTATGTTTTATCCTATTCCTCCTTTTAGAAAGAGAAAGCTAAAGGAGAAACTGCATACAGTTCAACAGCAGTAAGGACCAGTATTAGCTTGAATATCTGCCATATTGAGGAATAATGGCAATAACAGAAAAAAAATGCAATATTAATATCCATAATAATAGCTATAACTAATATAACAGCAACAATTATGATATGTTTTCAGTTCTATCCTATGAAAAGATAAAGTGATTACAAATTTCTGTGACAGGAAGAACTGATGTGAAATGTGAAAGCTATGGGCAGCCTTGTCTTCACTGGCCATGAGTTCAGAATCAGTTCAGGATCCTAAGAGGAGGGAGCAGGGCAAAAAGCGCAAAATAATAATTTTAGAGTTCAGAGCTTCTTCTGTATCAAGCAAAACAAAGACCACAGAAAATGTGGGTCCACTGCTGAATGGTTCAGGGTGACACAAGACATGGGAAAAGCTGAAGTATTTGTCAAAGTTTAATGCTGGGATAGCAATCAAATGAATGCCAGATGTTCTTTATTAACCCCTTTCCATTCACAAAATGGGGAAGGAAATAGAGTAAGGGAGTGAGACTCACAGCTTGAAAATGAAACTAAACAGCTTAAATGAAGCAGTAATAATGAAACAGAGAATAATTATATATAAATATATACAACCATATACAAAGCCAGTATCACGATGCCCAATAAAACTCATGATACCCCAGAAGCTGGGGTGAAGGCCCTGGGAAGGTACCAGACTGGATTCCTGGACTCAGCAAGAAAGAGCAGTTGGATTCATCACAAATCAAAAAAAAACCAAACCCACACAAATTCATTGGTACATAGATTAGGATAAAAGGCAGAAGAATGGACAGATACCTCCCAGGACATCAGCCTCCTGCTCAGTCTACTCTTCCCCATGGGAGGGTCACTGCTGCAAAGTCTTTCCCTGGCTTTTGTTTCCATCTTATAAGATGTTCAGCAGAACCAAGAGGTGACCTTGGTTTCCATAGGAATAAGTATAAGCAAGAGCCTCTCTGCATGCCATTTTCCAGCAATAACTGTAAGCATTGAACATTATCAGTCATTGACTGAAAAACACGCTGTGAATTTCAGAAAGTTGAGAATATGCTTAACTGGAAAATAAAATTGCTAAAGTGATATCTGGTTCTAACCTGGCTCAAACCAAGACAGTACTGAATGACTTCTTTGCCTCAGTTTTTACTATTAAGTAGACAGCCTTTAGAAATCCTGGGCCTGGAGACCAAAGGGAATGCTTATCCTCGGTGGAAGAGGATCAGATTACAGTATACTGAAGCAAACTGGACATACATTAATCCTTATATGACGAATCCCTGAGTGTTGCGTGAGTTAACTGGAGGCTTGCAAGGCCACTCTCAATAAATTTTGCATGATCAATGGGACTTGGAAAGGTTTCTGAGAATTGGGGGAAATCAAATGTCATTCTTTCCTTCAAGAAGGTCAGGAAAAAGAACTCAGAGAACCACAGGCTGTCCATCTTCATGTCAATCCCTTGGCAGGTGAGGAATTAACTAATCCTTGAAACTGTTACTAGGCACATGAAGGAGAAGAAAATGATCAGGAGTGGTCAGCATGGCTTCAACCAAGAGGAATTCATGTTCAATCAACCCCAAAAATCTGTTTTTACTTTGTGGTTAACTGAACACTGTAGAAGGTTGTACAGAGGTGTTTTGCAGTCTGACCTTGAAGATACTGAAGAACTTACTAGACATGGTTCTGGCCAACATGTTCTAGGTCATCCTGCTTGAACAGAAGGCTTGAACAAGATGACCTGAAGAGGTCCCTTCCAACCTCAGACATTGTGTCATTCTGTAACAGTTGCAGAAATTACCAAAAATGAAGGAATGTGAGAATGTGGAGAGCAATTTGCAGCATACAAACCCAAATTAAAGTAACCTGCTCATGGAAAGAAACTAGGAAAAAAGACAAATATCTTGGAAATATTTTAAGGCTCTCTGTAACTGTCAGACAGTAAATGTACAAACATCAATGTTCAAAAGCATCAAAAAAATCTTGTTATTAAAAAACTAGAGTTGATGGCAGCAATAGCAGTGAGAAAACAGAAGCAGCACAAGGTTTAAGGTGTCATTGCAGTGATATTGAAGCTGATGGATGAACTGACAGAATATAGGAACACCAAATCAGAGGACATGAATCACTGAAACACTCATTTGAGAGGGGATAGAAGGTCTCACTGAGAGCCTCATTTATACAGGTTTAGCTTTTGGATGAGATTGTGAGATTATACACCTGTACTGCATTTTGAAGAGCAATTGCTCTGTGCCATATAGCTTTGAAAATTATTAAAAAAAAAAAAAAAACAAAAACCAAACAACAAACCATCTCTTATTTCAGAGTTGAGGCATACTATACAATAGAATACAAAATTGTTAAAATATGTGACTGCATAGCACCTGAAAATATTTTTCAGTAAAAATGAGTCTTGAAATCTAAAAGGTAAATGTTCATGACTCTTTATTTTAAAACTTCCTATGAAAAATTATATTAAACTAAAGTGATTTTTAAAGTCAGGTCTATGAGAGCAAAGTCTTAAAATGCAAAATATATTCAGAATTTCCAATGTATCTGTCAGGGAAAGGACTGCATTTTCCACATTACACAGAAGAAAATTAAAGAAGTCTGAAGTATGTCTGCTTCTGCTGAGAAAAAAAAAATGTGTCTAACAACTACATCCATCTGTTTTCATCCTAATTCTGGTTCAGCACGCCTAGGACAAAGGCAGGAGTGAAAATAGGATAACCCTCAATGTAACTGTATATTGTGTACTGCAATCAACAGAGGTGGCAGATAGGTTAGTAGAAAAAGAATGATTATGCATTAGAACAGATCATGATAATACCTGTGTGCTAGAAAGTTGCTCTACTCAGAGGGGTCTCAGGCACTTAATAAGATTATCTGCCTGTGTAAATGAAAATAAATACTTGCTTTTCAAATATACAGTGGGTCATGAGTTCTTCCCTTCCCTCCATCCAGATCTCATCTGAAGGTATAATGATGAACCAGATCAAGATATGTTCTGAAAACTATAGCACTTTCAGGTCCTTCAGATTTTAGATCTTTCTTATTACATACTGCCTGTGCATGCCTGCAGAATAGGTATGTCTGTCAGCTCAAAATATTGTGTATATACCAATTGTTTAATATTAAAAGATGCTACTTCATACGATTGTGCTGGAAGGCAAAATCCTTCATGAACTCTAGGACTGACCCATAGGCCAAAAAGGCAATACCATCATAGCTTTTATGGCACAAAGTCCTTCAGTCCTAATGTATTACAGTGCTGCCCTAGGCAGTCTTTCTGCCTTGCTTTCTCTCTGAGATTTTCAATAGTCAACCAGCTAGCAATTACTGCAAGCAAATGAAGGCACAACCTTGGAGAGCAGAAGCTGATTTTTCTGAACAAACCTATTTCCAGCTTGATCCATCATCCCTGAGCTGTACACTGTCTTATAATGGTTTAATCACTTTAGAACATGATCACAAAATATAACATGTAGTAAAAGAGTGCTACACTGGTTGTGGATTCTAAGCCTTCTTATAAAATTGAGGAAATATCTAATATTTTGGGGTGTAGTGAATTCCAAAGTAGAGGCACAATTTTGATGCTTATCCCTAAAAATATTGCTCTTAGCATTATTCCTTGTAAATTCAAGTTAAATTTGTTTTTTGCTAAAGATGAAAAAATAACCAAAACACAATCAGTAGGTCTGCAATACTGAAAACCTGACTCTGATATTTATGCCTCAGATATATATATATTTGTACACATTCAGTTTCATGTATGTATTTGTATGTGAGTGTGTGTACAGACAGACATCTATATATCTAAAACAATCAAGCATATAATTGTAAGGATTTTTACTCAACATATAAGTCAAATACTAATTTGCATATTAAACTGTCTGAGTTTGACAGCAGCAGCTAATCTTACAAATGTAGATGTAGAAGGCCTTAATAAAGAGTTTGGAAGTGGTCACTTTCCACTGAAAATCATGTAAAATACATATTACTTTTGTAACAAGAAATCCAATTAGAATTTATTTTTCTACAAAGACTATGTCACTTGGTTACATTTTAATGTTGGTACTACAGATGCCAGAAGTTGATTTTTTTTTGTATTAAAAACTAAATAAATAACTAAATAACTAAAACTAAATAACTAAAAGGTTTTAGAAGCTCTGAGTTTCTCTAGGAATGTGGTTGTGGCAGAAAAGTGGGAAAAGGAATTTTCAATAGCATAGGAATTTTCAATAGGGGTGGAGAGGAAAGGAGATGAGAGGAAAGGAGAGGATATTTCAAGAGAATATTTCTGTTGGAAGGAATCTGTCAATGATCACCCTCCAACTGCCTGACCACTTCAGGGATGATCAAAAGTTAGAGCTTGTTACTAAGAGCATTGTCCAAATGCTTCCTGAACACTGTCAGGCCTGGTATATAGAGCAGCTCTCTAGGGAGACTATCCCAGTGTTTGGCCGTTGTCTTGGTAAGGAAATGCTTCCCGATGTCAAGTCTGAACATCCCCTGAAACAAATTTGATCCATTCCCATACATTCTGTCACAGGGTCCCAGCGAGAAGAGCTCAGCGCCTCCCTCTCAAGTCCTCCTTAGGAGAACTACAGAAGTAATGCAGTTCCTCCTCATCCTCTTTTTCTCCAAACTAGAAGACTGGCATTATGGGTTTTTTCACCCTTGCAGAATTCAGGGAACATGGCCTCTTAGGAAAGTTTAGAAAAGGGAGAGTATAAATGCATCAGGAATGTGTTGCCTCACATCAATGACTTGTCATCTCAATAGAACTGAATTTTTTCACTGTGAGGGTGACAGGGCACTGGAACAGGCTGACCAGGGAGGCTGTGGAATCTCCTTCTCTGGAAACATTCAAAACCAGCCTGGGAATATTCCTGTGTGACCTGCTGTAGGTGACCCTGCTCTGCCAGGGAGGTTGGACTTGATAAACTTTCAAAGTCTGTTCCAACCCCTAAATTTCTATGATTCCATGAAAACATCAGTGCTATTATTCTCTGATAGCCTTTCTGGAAAAGGCGAAAACTTAACAGTACCCAGTTGCTAGTAATCATAATCCTTCATCTTAAAATCAAATTGAACTGTGGCCTGTAGCAATAGCAGCTAGAAAAAAATATTTATTAATTGAATAATATATTTCTTAAACAATGCTAAACTGCCTTACAGTGCTTTTTGCTTCTAAACTGTGTGGGAAAAGTGATGAATGAATTTGTAGAAAAGAAACTCTATATTACAGCTTGCACCTACCATTATGGCATATAGAGCTGGTAAAAAAAATTGCATGCAACACTGAGCTTGTTTAGAGTATTTACCACACAGGCCTTTGGAAATTTCTCTGTTACAGAGAAAGGCATATTATTCTATAATATGCTCTTGAGTCATACAGTTTTTCTAATAACCTCTGTCCACATCCTATCCATTAAATGACTGGAGTCACAAAGAAGTTAAGAACAGCCTTTAAACATTTTCGTGCCCATATAAGAAATCTAAAACTTACATTTCCTTGTCCAAGACGGAGCCTTAACACTTATACCCTGGTCAATACTTATTGTTTGCAATCAAAATAAGCCTTTAAACAGTTTAGAAAATCTTAAAGACATCATTTCAGTCCTCAGTTTACTTTTGTAGACAGGTTTTGTGCATTCAGACCAGCTCTTATCCCTTTCTTGTTCCCTTGGCTTAGAAGAGCCAACATGGAAAGCTGCATAAGATTCCTGAACTCTATTCCTTGTGGATAATGTTTTTCTGTTGGCTGTGAAGAAGGTCACTGTGGATTAAAGATTCCAGCATACACTGTCTCTATACACTGAAACCAATCCCCCTCCCTCCCCCCCGCAGGATTTGCCATGACTTCATTTGACCTAGTTTGAGATTTTCCCTCAATATGTACATTTGCAAACAATATCCAAACAATGAACTTGTTTTTACATACCTCTACTGTAATTCCATATCACAGGTAAATGTACCATCTTCTTCTGACTTTAGATCATAAAAATACAGCAGAAGCTACACAGTCATGGTGGGACTGGAAGTCTTAATAAAAAAAAAAGAGGAGGGATTTTGTATGATGTGATAGATAGAGGTACTCAGAGGGCTTGATGAAATTCTGCTTCCTTCACTGCTCCTCTGTACTGCTAACAAAATGCATCTGGGGAGATCCATGGGCAAACTTTAGCCCTAAGCAAAATTGTTGTATTGCCACAATACAACAGACATTGTAGATAGCTAAAAAAAGCTTGAAATGTCCTTGACAGCCTGCTGCAAGTTAAAAGTGAAATGTCTTGAACTTCATATTGTTGTAAATCCACAACCTCAATGTATTTAAGTCACCCATGAATCTGATTCAAAATACTAAATGTAAGTCATATGCATTGATAGCACTTCCCAGTTTTCAGTACTGTGTTTGGGTTTTATGGTCTAGAATTCACAGAACACTATTCACATATCCCAAAAATAGTAATTGTTTTTATTCCTGAGAATGAGGTCAGTGATCACAGGTGCTCAGGGGCTGAATAGACTTCCAAGGACTTGAAAAAAAGTACTGTGAAGTAAGTATGAGACACTAATTTCTGTACTGATTGAATTTCAAAAGTCTGTTTCTGACAAGTAGCAGATGCATATATATTTAGCTGTAAGTGTACTATCAGTGTGCAAATGATAGTTAAATACTGAAACCAGTAAGACAGAGAGGTAATAAGAGACTCTCTTGTCATGATCTTTGTGTTCCTTTCTTTCTATTTGCATAAGTCAGTGTTCACCTTTCTTACTGTAATTTTTCCCACCATTATTTTGTACAGTAGTTTATATTCCTTAAATTTAATGTGATGATTTTTTAAATGGCATATGTTTTCAGTGGTGTGTTTAACATTTCTGTGGCCAACTGTGTTACTGGCCTGTACCTGAGCTAGTGAAGAGTGATAATACCCTGCTCCAGCAGGAAGCCTATGCACATGCAATGCTTTCTCAAGTCCTTGGATGTGTAGGACAAGTTACATCTGTGCTACTGCACCATAGTTTTAAAAGTTTCCCACTCAGGCAAGACCAGCAATGACCTTTTACTTTTCTCAGACTCTTAAGGCTTTTATTGATTGCATTAAAAATACTATAGATATCCTGAGTGCTGTAGTCCATGAAGAAACTCCAAATAGAAGAAAACATTTTTACTTTTCTTCTTATCAATGTCTTGTGTCTTAAGGTGTCATGGTAATTTCACCTGTCATGAAACATTCTAAATTGAGAGGAATGAGAATATGGATTAAGCATACTTGAAAGGAAATAGTGCCTCCAGTATGTTTCTTCATGCTACCATCTGTCAGAGAACAGCAAATTTGCAGTGGTATATATGCATTTCTCATTAATCTGCTTTTTAAAATTTGTCAACATGACATATTTACAGTTTGGGTTTGGTTTTCAAACAACAGAAACAATTTTTTCTTATTGCTTCCCTCACTTGAGTTGAACTTCATCTTATTAAAGTGACAGAATTTAGCATCATAATCTACTTTTGGAGATATTTCATATTTAGGAGAAAGCAGCTTGGCAGCATCATGAAGCTTCAGAAAGAGAGAATAGAAGCAAAATGATAATAATAATAATAAAAAAGATCTGGTAAGTGAGCCTCCAAGATGTAGTGTCCTGCTAGACCTGCTGCTTATCAATGAGGAAGGGGTGGTGGAAAATGTGGTGGTCAGAGGTTGTCTTGGGCACAGTGACCATGACATGATAGAATTTTTAATACATGGTGAAGTTAGCAGGGTCATCAACAAAACCTGTACCTCAGACTTCCAGAGGGCTGACTTTGGTCTACTCATGATGCTGGTTCTGAAAGTCTCTTGAGAGGCAGCCCTCAAAAACAAAGGGTCCCAGGAAGTCTTGGCTTACTTTAGGAATGAAATTATTAAGGTGCAAGAGCAGTCTGTCCCTATGTACAGAAAAATGAGATGGTGGAGAAGTAGAACGGCCTGGTTCAGCAGACAGCTTTTGCATCAACTCAGAAATAAACGAAGAGTGTATCAGCTTTGGAGAAAGGGGCAGGTGAATTGGGAAGCATTTAAAGATACTGTGAGGTCATGAAAACTGATGAGGGACCTTTTAGGATGTAAGGTAGTGATAGGACATGGGGAAAAAAATTCAAACTAGAGGAGGGTAGATTTAGAATGGAAGTTAGGAAGAAGTTCTTCACCATGGTGGTGGTGAGAGAGTGGAACATGTTGCCCAGAGAGATGGTGGAATCCCCATCCCTGGAAGTTTGTAAAGCCAGGCTGGACAGGGCTCTGACCAACCTGGTCTGGTGGGAGGTGTTGGGGGGTTGGAACAAGGTGATCTTCAATGTCCCTTCGAACCCTGAAAATTCTATGATTTCATGTAGAAAGGGAACTAGAGGTGCAAAAGCTCAGCTAGAATGTAATCTGGACATCTCTGTTAAGGATAATAAAAAACACTCTTATAAATACATTAATAACAAAAGAAGGGTGAGGGAATATCTTCATTCCCTACAAGATGATGGGGGAGGGGGGGAACATAGTAATGGAATACAAAGAAAAGGATGAGTTACATAACACCTTTTCCTCAGTCTTTAACAAAAAGATTGGCTACCCTCAGAGCAACTGGGGCTGGGGGCAGAATACCCTTCCTGTAATCTAAGAAGAAACAATTAGCGACCTGCTGTGTCACTTAGATCACAGCAAGTCTATGGGTCCAGAGGGGATTCACATTAGGGTGATGAGGGAGCTGGTGAAAGAAGTGGCTAAGTTGCTCTCCATCATTTATGACAGATCCTGGCCAACTGGGAAGGTCCCTGATGACTGGAGATTGGCCAGTGTGACACCCATCCACAAGGAGGACCAGAAGTAGGAGCCAGGAGACTATCAGCCTGACCTCAGTGTCTGGCAAGGTTATGGAGCAGATCATCTTGAGTACCATCAAGTGGCATTTAGAAGAAAACCAGGGGATTGGGCCCAGCCAACTTGGGTTTAGGAAAGGAAGGTCCTGCCTGACCAGTCTCATCTTCTTCTATGAGTGGGTGACCCACCTAGTGGATGAGGGGGAGGCTATGGATGTGGTCTACCTTGACTTCAGTGAAGCCTTTGAACAGTCTCCCACAGCACCCTCCTGGAAAATCTGGCAGTTTGCAGCTTGGACATGTGCACCCTTCACTGAATAAAAAACTGGATGGAGAACAAGGTCCAGAGCGTGGTGGTGAATGGTAATGCATTAAATTGGCATCTGATGACCAGTGGTGTCCCCCAAGGATCAGTACTGGGCCCAGTCCCATTTAGCATCTTTATTGATGACCTGGAGGAAGGGATTGAGTTTACCCTCTGTAAATTTACAGATGGTATCAAACTGGGGGTAGGTAGATGCCATAGAGGGACCTGGACAGGCTGGGTTGATGGCTCAAGGCCAGTGTTATGAAATTCAACAAGACCAAGTTCAGGGTCCTACACTTTGGCCACAATAATCCCATATAGCACTACTACCTGAGGGAAGAGTGAACCTGGACTGAACTAGTTGAACATGAGCCAACAGTGAGCTCAGGTGGCATGGAAGGCCAATGGCATCCTGGCTTGTATCAGGAATAGTGTGGCTAGCAGGACTAGGGATGTAATTCTCCCTTTGTACTCAGCCCTGGTGAGGCCACACCTTGAGTGTCCAGTTCTGGGCCCCTCACTTCAAGAAGGACATTGAGGTGCTGGAGCAGGTCCAGAGGAGAGCAATGAGGCTGTGAAGGGACGAGGGGGAGAGTCTTATGAGGAGAGGCTGAAGGAGCTGAGGTTGTTTAGCCTGGCAGAGACTCAGGGAGAACCTTATCACTCTCTATAGCTACCTGAAGGGGGTTGTAGTCAGGTGGGGGTCAGGCTCTTCTCCTGGGCAAGAAAAAGGAAGCACTTCCTCATGGAGAGGGTGCTCAGGCATTGGAATGGACTGCACAGGCAAGTGGTGGAGTCACCATCTCTGCTGGTGTTTTAGGAAAGGCTGAATGTGGCACTCAGGGCCATGGTCTAGCTGATGTGATGGTGTTGTATCATAGGCTGAACTTGATGGTCTCAGACATCTTTTCAAGACTCAATAATTCTGTGATTATAATAATTCTTGTGCGCACATGTACATATGTATATATAAACACAGAGTATCTTTTAATGTAAGTACAATATATCTAGACATCGGGTTTTTTGAAATATTTCCAGGTAGGTAAATCTGATCTAGTTCCATAATAGTACACTCAGTCTGACCATTAACAGAAGCCTGTTCAATACTTGGAGTAGCATTTCGTTGTGAAAAAACACATCATAATGCTGGAGACTGTAATTTACAACTGGAAGGGGACAGAAGAAAGAGCTGAGAATGAAGGAGTATTTTTAAAATAAAAATATACAGTAGTCAGCTACAGTTAGAGATGCAATTCTTGACTAAATATAGCTACAAGTCACTTCAGATCTATATTAAAACTTATTCCAAGACACAAGGATAAGGTGATGACAAAGGTGATGACAATAGATAGTACTACCACTTATAAATACTAAAATACTTATAAATATTTTTGAGAATCCTATAAACACACAGTATTGCTCAGAGAATTAATGTATTTCACCTATGTGCAGAAAACAGAAAAGAGATCTAGTTTTTAAGCACAGGATTTTTCTTGGTATCCTAAAATGCTTATACATATGCAATTATCCATGACACCATAGAATTTTGGATCTCCTGCCAACATATGTACTTTTAATTCAATAAAAATTGTTTCATCTCAACAATATCACAGTATCATAAAATGATTAAGGTTGGAAGGGATCTCTGGAGGTCCCTTCATTTTGTTAAGCAGGGCTACCTAGAGCCAGTTACCCAGGACCATGTATAGACATCTTTTGATTTGTCTCCAATCTCTGTGAGCAACCTTTTCCAGCGATCAATTACCCTCACAGCAGAGAACAGTTTCCTGTTGTTCAGGCTTAACCCACTGTGTGCAGTGTGTGTGTCTTGTTCTGTCACTTGAAAAAGCCTGGCTCTGTCTTCTTTGCATTCTAACTTTAGATATTTATAAACATTGATGAGATCCCTCTGAGCCTTCTGTTCTCTAAGCTAAATGGTGACACCTCTTCCAGCATCTGCTCATAGGAGAGATGCTCTGCCATTTTAACCCTTTGGCTCCTGCTTGAACTCTCTCTAGTATGTCCATGTCTCTCTTGTGTGTGGAAGACCCCATACCTGGACACAACTATCCAGAGGTAGCCTAACCAGGACTGAATAAAGGATGCTTTAGCACCCTTCTTCAAGCCTGCTGGCCTTAGTTCTGGAATTTATTATTCTCCTTGGACTTCATGAGGTTTTTGTTTGTCCTGTTAGGATAGCAGGGATACCATCCACTGCATATCAGCCAGCCGCTCTTCTCAATTTGGTTTTGCCTGCAAACTTGCCAAGGATACCACCCTATCATCAAATTTGCCAATAAAGATATTAAAGAGGACTCAACTCCATATTGATCCACTGAGTTCCATCCACTAGGTAGTGGCATCCGACCAGATTTTGTTCTATTAATCACCATGTTCTGTGTCTGGTTATTCAGCCTGTATTCTCTTCCAGCCTGTACGTCTACAGCTTCTTTATGAGGATCTTCTGGATTATAATGTCAGAAGCCTGACTGAAGTTCAAGCAGACAATCCACTACACTCTCATGGTATATGTGACAAGTTAATCCATCACAGAAATTCATAAGGCAGTTCAGGCATGACTTCCTCTTGGTGAAACCATGCTGATTATCTCTGATGTTCTTTATGTACCTGAAAATGGTTTTAAGGATTAACTGATCCAACACCTTACCAGAGATCAAGGTGAAGTTAACTGGCTTCTAGTTCCCTCTGTCCTCCTCATCCTTCTTGAAGATTGGTGTGACATTTTAGTTCCTACAGTCTTTTGGCAGATTTCCTAGGTAACATGATCAATCAGGGATTATCAAGAGTAACCTCACCATGATGTCTGCCAACTTCTTCAGCACTTCTGAGTGTATCTCACTTGGGCTTAGATACTTATGTATATCCAGTTGGAATAAGTATTATATGACCTGTTCCCATGGGGTACATCTTCTGTGCTCCAAATTTTTTCCTCTGTGTACCTAGGCAGCTATTTCTAGTTTGTTGATATATTTTTTGTGGGAGGAGAGGAGGTTGGCATGGAAGAATTTCAGCTTTATAGACAATTTTAATCCATGTCTCTATCAAATTACAGAAACATTCAGCTTTGTGTCATTTAACAACATGTCCTGATGTGAATTTGGGAAACTGCTCAAAGATAACCACCACGCCCTCTGTAATACTCAGTTAGGCCTCATAAGTAACCAACTAACAATTATGTTGTTTCATATAAATTCATTATATGACACCGAGATCTACATTTCTGTACTCAGACTGTGGGTGGATTCACAGCTGCAGTGCAGTGACAATTTGGCAGGCTCTGCACTATGCTTCCTCACATGATAGAGTCACGTTCCTAGGCAGCAAAAGTCAAGAAATATATATTGGATCACGTATGAATGACAACAATGTCTGCTTAACTCATGTCAGTCAGATGTTTTGTCTCCTTGCTGAGACTGCATTCCCTGCAAAACACCGTTTAGCGGTGAACCTAAGCACAAAGTAAGACATGAGCTAAAATTTAAAGAAAACCCCAGATACCAACCCCCCTCTAAATCTTTGGTTTTTTCTCTCTCCAGAGCTGAAGGCATTGTGTCCTAAGCTGTTCATTTCAGTTATTAAATACATACATGGTGTACTGATTCAGAAATCTGCTAGTCTTAAACATTCAGCAATAGGTGCTAAAAAAAATAAAAAATTAATGGACTTCAGGGGGGAAGAAATAAGTTGATAAAAGACATTGTACTTCAGAAAGTTTTTTCACTATGAAACTATGATTTGTGTCATGGTAATAGCTGGATTATTTGGCACAAAGGTAAACACAATACCCTGATTTGCAACTAAGTCTCACATGTAAGCTATTACACTTGTTCAATTCCCTCCTCAGCCAGTGTGATGGGTGAGAGGATCAAAAGGCTAAAAGTGAGAAAATTAGCTGGTTGCAATAAAGGCAGTTTAATAGGTAAAACAAAAGATGTGCAAACCAGCAAAGCAAAACAAAGAATTAATTCACTAATTCCCATCAGGAGGCAGGTGTTCAGCCATCTCCAGGAAAGCAGGGCTCCTTCAAAAGTAATGGTTACATGGGAAGAGAAAAGCCATCATTCTGAAGATCCCATGCTTCTTTCCTCTTCTCCCAGAAGTATATGCTGAGCATAACAACATATAGTCTGGAATATCCCATTGGTCAGTCTGTGTCAGATGTATCCCCTCCCAACCTCCTGTGCTCTGTCAGCTTGATTGCTGGTGAGATAGGACAGGAAGTAGGAAAGACCTTGTATCCCCCCCTCCCTTCTGTCTTTCTCTCTCTTTTTCTTTCTTTTTTTTTTGGGATTATATAAGAAGGCTAAATTAAATGTTTCCTGGCAATCTAACCATATTATTTTTCAATTTTTCCAAAGTAGTAGCTTTCTGTCCTATGAAATAAGTTAATCAGATTTCTAAAATTATGTGTTCAGTAACACAGACTGAAGGTATAATTACATCAGGGCCTTTCTTATTAGGGAAAACAAAGAGCTAATGGTAATATTATACAAACTCAGTATGATAAAAAGGGATAATAATATCTAATACTTAAATTTTGTTAGTGTTAGGATACAGCACTATTTCTGTTCATTATGTAACAGGACAGGGAACTGGTGTCTAATGACAATTTGAATTTGTGATAAGTAGTAGTTTTATACCTTGAAAAAACTATAGAATAACAACACAAAATTCATATCCCATCATAGCATTAGGATTATGATGACGGTGTTGCATTTTTAGTCATGTTATATACATGAACACATATAAATAAAACTTTAATCTTGTTTACGATGAAAATGGCAAATAAAATAAAACCTGAAAAACCTAATTCCAGGATCTATATAAATATGCATGTGTATATTTATACATGCATATTTAGGCCTATTTTTACCATTATATTATGTTTTGTCTGCTTATTTTCCTCTTCCTCTGACATCTTTCCTGGAAAAAGGAATAAAAATATTAATGTTTTCCCATGATTTATAAAAATATTTTCCACAAAGGAAATGGATGTTAAAAAAGAAAAGATCAAACCTTAAACTCTTGCATAGTGAATTCAGATGAATAGAAAACCAAAAGTGGATCTTTCCTTTCACTTGACCCTAAAGGCATCCAATGTGAAGGCTACCTACTAATACTTTAATTCCACTGTTAACTTGCCTTGTTTGATTGGTGGGATGACCATTTTTTGGCTTTATGTTTTCTAAGTAACTTGCTTCCCCTGTGTACCTTCTACAGTGCAAATAACTTTTCTAATTGGGTCAGAATTTATCTATAATAAAAAAATATATAGAAGAGGTACTGAGTCTGAATGGAAGTTTCTTAGGCAAATTTAAGTGGAAGTTTAATTAGGTCTCACAGAACAAAGGATATTCAAAATTTCTTTCCAAGGTGACAGTCTAAAGCTTTATGTAGTGTTACACATTTGAGTCTAAAGTAGGCCAGAGGTGCCAAGCAAACATCTCGTAACTCACATGTGCAGCTCATGTACCTTGAGTTCAATTTACAAAGTACAAGAAAAAGAATTACACATTATTTCACTGTAGTATTCAGCAAAATAATTGAAGACATTAGAAAAAAAGAAAATTTTATGTTTTAATAGAAGTACATAAAGTTCATTTCTTCATTGCCAAATCAGTAAAAATTTTAATCAATCATAAAATATTGATTAATTTTGTATTATAGGTATTGGCACATATTTTTTAAATTATTTTTTATCTTGAAAATATTTTTCACAGGGACTCTTCTCTGCAATTTTTCTTAAAAAACAATCAGAAGATGAGTTTTGCAAAGTAATTCCATAGTAAAATATTGCAGCAGTAAAATATTTCTTATTAATGTGACTAAGAATACATTTCCATATTCTGCACCTAGAATAAAAACAATAAAGGTAGCTGCTTCTAAGCTGCATGCAAAGATTTGCCCTGTTGACGATTGCTGCATAATCTGTGTAGAATGGTATTTTTGGCCTTCCAGAAACAAATACGTGAAATCAATGCATAAAATTATTTTTTATGAAGCCTCAGACCTTAACAAGCTTGTGAAATCTTCAACAACCAAAAAAGTTCAAGTCAACTCTTGTATTTCTTCATTTGTATTTTTAAAGCGAGAACTTAATGAATAATGAACTTATGAACTTATAATTCATTGTGGTAACAATGTAAATAAAATATTTCCTGCCCTGTTTTGTTTCTAAAAATACCAGGATAAGACCTGGTATGGAAAACTAGGAAAACTACTGTCACTGCTGCAATCTGTCAAGTTCCAACCACTTACTGGCAAGATTCTCATCCCGAAATAGAGAACAGAAAGACATGGTTGAGCCTCAGAATTTCTGTGCCCTAAATAGAGTCTTGGATTCAAACCTGAGGCAATTCTGGATTTGATGCAAACATGAACATTCTCTGAAAGAAAACCCTAACATGGGACACATGTTACAGAGACTCAATCTGCTTATGAAATAGCTCCAGTCTAGTTTCACCTCACAGAAGAAAATCAAAAACAAACATGAAAAAATTGCAGTGGTAGCTCTGCTAGATGATAAATTGTAGAAGTTCTACTGCTAAGTTGTTTGATGTTTTTTTTTAAAGTCTCTCTGACAAAAAAATTGTTTAATTTGCATAAAACTTTCCATTTCCTGTAGTGTAGTTTTCTGCACTTAAGCAGAGTAACCAAAAAGCAATAGTTGAATTAGAAATATTGCTCAGTGACCTTAAATGACATTTGGAAAGACCTTTAAGTTGAAAGTCTTCACTTGCATCATTTAGTTCACAATACTGAATATAAGCTAACAATTTAACTAAACTTTTCTATATTTACTATCAATCTTAACTATTCTTTGCCTGTAATGCAGCATATAAATTACAACAATAAAACCCAGTTTGAAGTTAAGAAGCAAGGGTCTCCTACAATTTTGTACTTTGACAGTTAATAAGGAAAAAATACCAAACACTCCAATACCGCCATTGTGAACAGGTACTCCTATCAGGCTTTACAGAAGGGTGAAGACAGTTTTTTTTCCCTTCCCGGTGAAAAATGCTTTCACATAAGATGTGAAAGATTAGAAGACAGTATTATACAACATAAGAATGTGAAGTGTAGGGTTTTTAATGTTTTGAGGTAGGGTAATAGCCAGTTAAATGAAAATGACAGCTAATGGGGCCATAAAACCTTCTTAGAACAGATTTTATCAAATATCAAATATCAAAGTTAATCAATCAAGAGTTAACAAAACTTGTTTGTTTTTTTTTAAGCCTGTAAGGTCAAAGTTAAATATTTTATTAGAAATAGGGTCACTTAAAATCCCTTGTGCTTCTATTCAGTATTTCATGGAATCATTGAATTGGCTGGGTTGGAAGGGACCTCAGAGATCTTCAAGTCCAACCCTTGATCCACTACTGCTGCAGTTACTAGATCGTGGCACTGAGTGCCACATCCAGTATCTTTTTAAATATCTCCAGGGATGGAGAATCCACTACTTCCCTGGGCAGCCCATTCCAATGTCTGATCATCCTCTCCGTAAAGAAATTCTTTCTAATATCCAACCTAAACCTCCCCCGGCACAACCTAAGACCGTGCCCTCTTGTCTTTCTATGTTTAACACAAGCTTATATCAACAGCTGGTGCAGTTTGGAGATACAAAATAATCATCTGTATGTCAGGGCTTAGATGCAGTCAGTACCAGCCTGGCTTCTGTTCATTCACCCCCCACCACCACTGTGGGACAGGGGGAAAATCCACACAAAGGTTCCTTAATCCAGACAAGGACAGGGAGGTTTTCACTCCCCAGTTATACTCACAGGCAAACCCTGACAGACACAACTTGGGAAGAAAAAAACCTAATTTAATCTATAAGGAGAAGAAGAAAACATGGTAAGACGTTAATACCTTTTCCTCATCCCTGCCTTCTTCCCAGGCCCCGGTTGCTTCACTGCTGCTTCCCCCTCCAGGTACAGGGGATTAATAGTGGGGGTTTAGGGTCAGTTCCCCACACAGTGTTTCTTCTGCTTCTTAATAAATAAATAAAGAAATAAACCAGTTGTATTTCATGAACAAAGTTAGTTTCAGAACAAGTACAAATATGCTCATTTAAAAGGTTTGAAAAAGGGAAGAGAACAGCTGGAATAAAACATTTATTCTGTGCATGGTTGTTGTTTTGTTTCTATTCTTCAGAAAAGACAGACTACATAATTAAAAGGTGAAAGAAACAGAGAATTTTCTCTACACAACATGAAAGAGACTTTTTGCTACATGACAATTTAATAGCATATCTAGGAACTATCAGGTTTCCTGGGTGGGTGACAGTGGGTTTGTCAACAGCAACACCTTAGTTTGCAAAGGCAAAAATCCTGATCAATTCGCCATAGAGCAGTGATGCTTGCAAGTTTCATCATGATTCATGTGATTTTTTTTTTTTTTCCATATGGCTATATTTCAAGATGCAGGCTTTTCTATGTGCATGTTTTCATTTTCCCTTTCTTTTTATTTCAGTACAAGTAATGGAGAATGATCTTTCAAAGCGAGTTGATAAGCACCCAAAAAACCCAAATCTGAGCATATACAAATACTTTCTGGATTATAAAAAGTTTTGTCAAACACTAATATTTGAAGTTTAAGCCAACATCATGCCAACTGCTTCTCCTAGATCATTTATTTATTTTAAAATAGTTTTCCCTTTTTTTTTAAACTGCAATGCAATTTCTCCCAACTTAATGCATTTTTTTAGTTCCACAGGTTTTATTATACCTCAGTAGAATATTAAAAAAAAATAAATTTGAAAGCATCATATTTTGAAACACATCAAAAACATTGTTGAAACCTGTAATTGTAGCTCAGTGATTTGATTACATTGTGCTTATTTGATTACTTTAGCTTATTCTTATACTCCCACTCCAGCAAACTGATACGCAGAGTAATGTTACAGAAGGCAAACAGTGTCACTCTTGGTTAATGGTTCTCCAGCATTACAATTGCATTTGTGGTATTTCTTCTAGCTGAGGCTCCTATTACACACTTATTTGAATACAAAATTTCCCTTTAGGTTAAAACTTGCCATGCATCATAATCTCAGTGTATGAAACACTTTCTTTACATTTTTAGGCAATACTTTAAAAACCTATTCAAGTCAAAAGAAAAATTCCCAATAGCTTCACTTGGAGACTACATTCCAAGTAAAATTCACAGACTAAGATGGTAATAGGTTATGTGACAAAAGACCCATCTCCACACCTAGAAAGGACCCCAGAGGCACTGCAATATTACTCCCTCAATAACCCAGTCAGTGGAATAATCCCCATCTCCTGTCTCCTGGACTCATGAATGGAAGGGGACACTCATGCTGGAAGGTTCCCAGCAGCTGCTATTGGGTGTACTTCCTTTCCCCAGGTGTAGGGGATACTCTGTGGGATGAAGGGAAAGAGGTTTTGTTGTTGCACAGGGCTTACTATGACATGTTTTGGGGAGGAGACAGAGGTGAGTAGCAGTCAGGATCTACATCATTTATGGAGAAACAAATGCAGGAAAATTGAGGGATGAGTGCATAAAAGGAGCTAGTTTAAAAGTAAAATACTGATGCCTAGGGCCAGCTACTGGGATACGGAATATCTGAGCCCATCTGCTGGAGAGATCCACCTGGTACATATGTATTTACACCTAGCAGATATGCATCCTGCTCAGCAAGAGGGAGAAGCAGGGTGAGGTCCCATTTGTGTCTGAGTGCTGTGTGTGTCAAATTATGTTAATCTATGTGCATTGCAATGTCTATACATGCATGTATGAATAAAGATACACGTGTATATGTCTATCACATATATATATTTATCTGTGATTTTATTAGGAATGCATGCTCAGACTGGCTGCCAGTTGGACTTGGAGACATGGAGCTTCTGTCAGACTGATGGATCTGGCAATTCGCTCATCAAAAGGAGCTGTGAACAGAGATAGAGGTGACCTCTCCTTCCATGCCTTCCATAGAGGTTGAAGTGATGAGGTTGGCAAGACCTGAAAACACCTATTGTCCATTGGAAGCACTGGGAATCCAGGACAATCCTAAATACTGTGCAGTGAGAGCTGCAACAGGGTTGGATGTGTCCCACAACAACTCTGTGATCTGGTGATGAAATCATGTAACACCAGCATGAAATAGCTTACTGTTTTGAAGCAAGACGACTGTAAGAAAAGTGAGAAGAAATCAGAGGAATAACTCCAGAAGAGAGAACTGAGTAGCTTATATAGAGGGACAAAATTACCATTTTCACCATCATATTATGTGCTAATTTCCTGTGAAACTTACTTTTAAGGGAGAATTAAAACTGAGAAGCACACTTAGTAGAGCTCTGAAGAGGAAGAGGAAAAGGGTCTGAATCTCAATCTCCAGACAAAGCAGGCTTGAAAAATGTCATGCAATCATAGAAAAGTCTGCGTTGGAAGGCACCTTAAAGATCATCTAGTTCCAACCCTCTGGATGGACAGTAACACTTCCCACTACATCAGGTTGCTCAAAACCTTATTTTTTAGAACCAAACAACAAATAATAGAAATGTAAAAGACATAAATATATATTTTCTCAGTCGTTCGCCATAAAATCAAAACAAAAATAACAGTGTAAAGTCTTCTATTTTTTCCCCCCATCTTATTTTTCAGTTTGTTTAGCTACATATTACTATTTGCATTGTGTAGGAATTGCAGATTCACATCCTAACAGGTGCCTGTGCAAACTTTCTTAATTTGATTCATTATGTGTGAGTTGACTATCTTCTCCAAGTGACAGAGGAGCCAACAAGGACAGGTGCTATTCTGGACCTTGTTATCACATACAAGGAGCTGGCTGAGAATGTGAAGCTCAAGGGAAGCTTCAGCTGCAGTAACCACTAGACAGAGTTCAAGATCCATAAGACATAGAGGAGTAGAGTAGACTTTGACCTCTTCAGGAACCTGTTTATGGAGTACCATGGATAAAGCCCTGGAGGGGACAGGAGGTCAAGAAAGATGGTTAATATTCAAGCGTCACTTCCTTCAAGCTCAGGAGTTATGTATACCAGAAAAGAGGAAGCAAAACAATTTCAGTGGGCTGAATGTATGGCCAAGTTCATTCTGGAAAAACTCCAACTGAAAAATTAAGCCTACAGAGGGTGAATAGAATATTCACAGCCTTAATAGAATCAAATATGACCAGGAACATCAAGGGCAACAGGAAATGCTTCTAGAGGTATGTCCATGAGAAAAGGAACACTCAAGAATTCTTTGGATTGAAATGGGAGACCTGGTCACACAGGATATGAAGAAGGATGAGTTGCTCAATCATATTTTGTACTCAGTCTTCACCATCAAGTGCTCAAATGGCACTACCCAAGTCACAGAAGACAAAGGCAGGGACTGGGAGAAGGAAGAAGCACACACAATTTGATTACCACAGAATCATAGAAAGTCAGGATTTGGAAGGGATCTCAAAAGATCACATAGTTCAACCCCCCTGACAGAACAGGGTCACCTATAGCAGGTCACATAGGAATACATCCAGGGAAGTTTTGAATGTCTCCAGTGACTCCATCCTGGGAGCCTATTCCAGTGCTCTGTCACTCTCACAGTGAGAGGGCTTTTTCTTGTATTTATGGGGAACCTCCTATAATCAAGCTTGTACCCATTGCCCTTGTCCTGTCATTGGACATAACTAAACAGAGCCTGTCTCCATCCTCCTGGCACTCTCTCTTTACGTATTTATAAACGTTAATGAGGTTGTCCGTCATTCTCCTCCAAGCTGAAGAGGCCCAACTCTCTCAGTCTCTCTTCATAAGGAAGATTTTCCACACACTTAACCATCTTAGAGGCTCTGTACTGGACTCTGAGTAGATCAAGTTCAAGACCATCAAAAGAACCTGAAGGTGCAAAAGTCAGAATAATAGAATGCCAGGTTGGGACGGACTTCAGTAATCATCTGGTACAACTTTTTCAGGTAAGAATACAGTTTAGATGATATGGCCCAGCACCATATGAGCTGAGTCATAAAAGTTCACAATTATGGGGAATCCACCACTTCCCTGTTGAGGTTTTTCCAATGTCACACTGTTCTTAGTGAAAAACTTCCTTCAGGAGTCTGACTGGGATTTCCCCAGGAATAAATAGCACCTATTATCTCTTGTCTTCTACATGTAACTCTTTATAAAAAGGGAGTCTCCATCTTCTTGGTATCCACCCTTTAAGTACTGGAGTATGGCAGTAAGGTCTCCCCTAATCCAGCCTGGAAAAATCCAGTTCTCAGCCAGTTCTCTTATGGCAGGCTTCCCAGTCCTTTGATCATTGTTGCCCTTCTCTGCCCACATCTTCTAAATTGGGAAATGAACAGATCCTCAGTATGGAGAATTGAAGATTGGCTACTATTCCTAAACATAGCCAGAGAAATATAGTTCAAGGTGGCATGGATAAAAGTTTATTCCAAAGATAAAAAACAAAACAAAACAAAACTCTAGCTACAAACTGGAATCATAAAGTAGACTTAGCCAAAATTGGGGGAATAGAATGAGAAGACACATCAGATTCTGAATGATAGCAACTAGAAAGAGTTACATCAGAAATGAGAGCATATAGGTTGAGACGCACTCCGCCTTGCAGCCCAGAGCCAAATCTGACCTAGAATCATAGAATCATAGAATCCTAGGGGTTAGAAGGGACCTCGAAAGATCATCTAGTCCAACCCCCCCTGCCAGAGCAGGGCCACCTAGAGTACATCGTGCAGGAACGTGTCCAGGTGGGTTTTGAATGTCTCCAGTGAAGGAGACTCCACGACCCCCCCTGGGCAGCCTGTTCCAGGGCTCTGTCACCCTTACAGTAAAAAAATTTTTCCGAATATTCAACTTGAACCTCCTGTGCTCCAATTTACACCCATTACCCCTTGTCCTATCACTGGTCATCACTGAGAAAAGCCTAACTCCATCTCCCTGACACTCACCTCTTACATATTTGAAAACATTGATGAGGTCACCCTTCAGTCTCCTTTTCTCCAAACTAAAGAGACCCAGCTCCCTCAGCCTTTCCTCATAAGGGAGATGTTCCACTCCCTTAATCATCTTAGTAGCTCTGCGCTGGACTCTTTCAAGCACTTCCCTGTCCTTCTTGAACTGAGGGGCCCAGAACTGGACACAATACTCCAGGTGCGGCCTCACCAATGCAGAATAGAGGGGGAGGAGAACCTCTCTTGACCTACTAACCACACCCTTTCTACTGCACCCCAGGATGCCATTGGCCTTCTTGGCCACAAGGGCACATTGCTGGCTCATGGTCATCCTCTTGTCTACCAGGACCCCCAGGTCTCTTTCACCTACACTGCTCTCCAGCAGGTCAGCCCCCAACCTATACTGGGACATTGTGTTGTTCTTCCCCAAATGCAAAACTCTACACTTCCCCTTGTTGAACTTCATCATGTTTCTCTCTGCCCAACTCTCCAGCCTGTCTAAGTCTCTCTGAATGGCAGCACGGCCTTCCGGTGTGTCAGCCACTCCTCCCAGCTTAGTGTCATCAGCAAACTTGCTGAGGGTACACTCTATACCCTCATCCAAGTCGTTGATGAAGATATTGAACAACACCGGTCCCAGTACCTATAAACAAAAGAACCTGTCAAACTAGTTTTACAGAATGCCCCTGGTGAAAATTGAAAGTACAAACAGATAACTCTGGCAAAGCATCAACTTTTACATATGAAGGCTGTGAAAAATTAAGATCCACGCACCAAATTAATTACATTGGGCTATTAAGACTTTCTATGATACATCCTTACTGGAGTGGAAGTAGCTTCTGGCTTGCTTACAGCTTACCATGCCAGAAAGAGATGGGCTGTCTAGAACCAGCTGGTATCAACTGTGCCTCTGCTCACTCACCCCTTACACCCCCCATAGGAGGAGAAAATCCACCTAACTCAAGACATGGGCAAGATACCATACAAGGTCTACCACTTCGATTCTCAAAAACTGGTACTCCTGATGTCATTCACAGTGATGATAGCTCACATTTCACATTGCACTCTTGTAAGAGGCATAAGGGTTGGCAAAGAAGATGGAAATTCAGTGAGTATTTCACACTGCTTTTTAGCCCCAGTCAAACTGTATGGTCAAAAGAGATAATAGTCTGGTGAAAAAAACCTCAAGCCACGTAAGGCTCAGTTGGATATTTTATTTTAAAAAGTATTTCATCACCTGGAAAAATGGTATGGGCCTGTGGAGAGCTCTATAACCTGAGAATTCTTTGCAAAAATGGAGCTCAGTACTTGAGCTGTTGGGAAAAATGAACTTCTGACAACATGACAGCCTAGAAAATTTGTAATGGTTGATTTACCATCTATTGGTATTGTCTGAATGACTAAACTTTGCAGCATATTTGTGTGGGAAGCCATAAATTACAATGGTGCAAAACACAGAGTCAGTGCACAAAACCTTTCCCACGTATCTCAACTTGGTCATCAACCAAGAGATCACCTACAACTGCACTAGTGCAGAAAGGACACTCACTTTGCTACTGGCAGAAAATAACATGAACCTGATCTGCAAAACATAACCATCTATCTTTAGAAGATCTGTATACAACGTGATTATCTACAATAGCTCTTACATACCATATGAGAGGTGCTTGTAAGACAAAGCATTGGTCCATACAGGACACAGTAAAAGGACCATCTGATTCTAAGATACTCTGTGTGTATAATATTCTAGAGGGAAAAAACATAATGTTTAGTACAATAAATCCCTGGACCTAACACAACTAATTCAATACCTATTTTTTATATTTCTCCAGTTTTACTAAGAAGTCTTACTGAAGAAACCCCAAAATAGTTATGGTCATGCGCTCATATTGAATAGACTGTTAATATAGAAAAATTCTCAAAAAGGGAAAATTCAGATATTTCCACTATAGTCACGCATGGGAACAAAGTATACCAAGCTAATGAGTAGGGCTGATATAAAGTAAAAGACTTTTGGCAAACTTTCTTGAATTTGGGGTACAGATGGAAAAAAAATAAAGTTGGGATGCTAAATGAAGAGTAGAACTACCCGTGAAAAATATAAGAAATTTCCATGTACAATCCTACATCCAAAATTAGAGAACAAAAAAATATCCATGCCCCTGAAAAACTGGTATATTTGATACAATTTGATACTACTTTACTTTGACACAACCTATTCTCTTCGTCTATCCAGGGAAAAAAAATGAGATTTAAGACACAATTAGGCCTATCACAACACCTATCATTCCACACTTAACTTTCCCAACAATAGCAGACGGTGAGAAAATTTTATCTGAAGAACTTTTTAAAAATTGGACCCTGTACCATTAAAGACACAGGTAAACAAATGTTACTTAACCCACCATGATTGCCCAAACTAGCGGTACTTTTAGTGCAGGTTAATATCATTGCAGTTAAACCTACCTGAAGAACACCTAAAGCAGAGCTGAGGAGGGACTTTTTTATAAAGGCAGGTAATGACAGAAAAAAGCAAAATGATCTTTAACTTGAAGAGAACAGATTTAGATTAGACAGTAGGAAGAAATTATTTATTATGAGTGTGATGAGACACTGACAAAAGTTGCCTAGGAAAATTGTTCCCTATCCCTGGAAGTGTTCAAGACCAGATTGGGTGCAGCTTTGAGCACTGTGGTCTGGTGGGAGCTTCCCCTGGTCATTCAGGGCGGTTGGAACTAAATGATCTTGAAGGTCCCTTTTAACCCAACCTTTCTATGATTTATGATGCTGTGATTCTGTGACTGGATTGGCCTCTTCTCAGTCTCTGGAAGAAGTATGATTCATCTGAAACAAAAGCTGAGAGGAACTAGTGGTCAAAATTATCCAGCCTGTTTAGGTAAAACTGAATAACAAAATGGGAGTGTAGAGAAGTTATACTACTGTCACAGAAAAGTATTATGTTATTGTATTTACTTCAGCAATGAATCATAGTTATTTTATAATCTACATTATATTATAGACAAAATTAAGTAAGGTATACAGTATGGGTAAAAGTGTTAAAAAAATCCAAAAAATGGTAGGTATCAGATAGTAGATATCAATAATTCAATAGCAGACAGTATAGGAATGTCAAGTGGGTCCTTTAGACCTTTGTCTTAAAGCTGAGTAATGTCCTGCATCACTATAACTTGAAAAGGTAAAAAGAGAATGTGTTAATTAAATTTGTGGTTGGCACAGAGAATGGGTGAGCTGGAAGACCATGGGTCTTCCCAGGTGGGGGCAGAACACAAAATTAACTCAAAATTAGTTCAATAAAAGAGAGAAAATGCCCTGAAAAAACCCATTGTAGAGAGATTTAAGGTGGCTTTCTGGACAATGAAAGGTAGGACTGTAGCTAGGAAAGGTGTCTAACAAACAGAAGTGGATCCAGATGTTACTGTGAAGTACAAATTTAATAGTGATGCAATACTGTTGACAAGGTATCTGGATCATGGGCAAAGGCAAAGTGCACTTAAGAAGCAAGAGTGTGATGTACAGCTCAGGGAAGTTTTCTTTTAAAGGAAAGTTGTCCCAGCTGCTCTGGAGGAAAATTGTAATACTTCACTGCAAATGACATGTTTCTACATATAAACACAGAGGCTTTGCAGGCAAAGATCTGCTAATAAAACAGCCAGTTAGAATTAGCTTTAACAAGTATAAAAATGAATAAAACCACCTCCTTTACTGTTTCTCACTATTGTATTTAATGCTGGCCTTTGCATTCAGTGACATAAATGCATTAATATTTTGTAGCACTTTGTATCATTTTTAACACAACGTTGACTAAAAGAGACGTTCCATCTCATCACAGAGATGATGGGATTAACACAAAAAGTGTTGATTTTAAGCATGAAGTCAGTCTCTAAACTGTCAAATCCACTTCTTCAGGAAAACTCATATACATTTTTTATTAGCATATTGAAAGGATTGCTATGCAGATATATTGATAAAAGTGCTATATGGTAGACAGAAAGTCTACAAAAGAACAAACAAACAATGAACCTGAATATAGTATCCCTTCATCTATATACAAAACCCTTACTCAGTAAAATATAGCTATATAAATTAATACACATATATGAAGGATTGGATGGAAGAACCCCCTCCACCTAGGCTGCTCTGCTCTAACAAATCCTCATTAGCATTTCCAAAGGGATTGTTGGAGAAAAAAGGGACACATAGGGTCTACATATGGCCTCCTGTATGATGGAGATAAGGACTGGAAAGTACATGTCTCCAAACAGGCCTATAACGTGAGGGGCTTCATTGGTGGGCCTGGGGAGTCTAATCAACATCAAGTCTCCCATGTTGGATGACTCAGCACTTGGATGCATACTGATGATTTTCTCTCTCATGCCCCCTTTCCTGTTCTGTCTCTGAACTGAATGAGACACCTCCAGCCTCCTGCTGATAATGGGCAACTGACTAAGACAACTCTCTTTCAGGGGCGGAAAGCTAGAAAAATGAGTTTTCTCTCCTTGGTCTAAAAAAGGAGTAGTGAATCATTTACCTGGAATATCAGAAATTTGGGAGATACGAGCAACACTGAGGTTCCCATTTTAACATTTTCTTGTCATCCTTCACTGACCCACCATCCTGCATTGGGTCCTGCACAGAACTGACAAGCCATCTTGAACAAGATATCTTCACTGAACATCTCTGGCCCCATGGTGGTGACTTTTCCAAATTTCCTTATACTTTTCTTTCTTGCTTGTTTTCTTACTTTTTTCTGTGCTGTCTTTTTCTGGTTCTATTTCTTTTCCTTGTCTCTGTTCCCCTTCTCTCTTTCACCTCTCAACATATATGCTATGTTTTCATGGAGTTATATCACTTTGTGTTATTTGTCAAATAAAACTTTACATTTGCACCCAACCCTTGGTGACTGGCCTTTGTTCTCACATATCCAAGAATTGTAAGTTACATTGAACTGGAACATTTGAAGTAATCAGGAGGATGAGTTACATTAAGGCCATAACCACACATTAATGGCCTGAGATAGACTTGAATGAAATAATACATTAAATCACTTAGACAAAGAGTATGGTAGTTTACTTTCCTGTTAGAGAAAACTTGTACTTGACTCTGAAACACTGGAAACCAGCTATTGGGCCTTATACACATAAGGTTATATTTTGCCCAGATTAGCATATTAGTTTTATTTTTTCTGTTGAAAAAACACGACAGATTGTGGAAAACATACCCCAAACATTAATTAAAGAAAGGTAAGTTAATAAATCTCCCAGCATTGTATTATGACATTCTTAGTTTGGAAAAAGGTGCAAAATCTCATCTCCCACTTTTAGTTGAAGTCATCATTAGTTTCTGAGAGAAAGAAGAGAGAATTATCTGTGAGAAGGGAAAAATAATAAAAGCTCAAGTAATATGTGTGTTTACTGAGACTGAGTGAAATATTTATGATGGAATAAGCAGACTTTAAAAAAAAAATTTACCTGAGCTGGATGGCACCAACCATGTTTGATCTGCCTTCAGGCAATAAAGTAGTAATTTTAAAGTACTCATCATTTTACAGCAGACACTCATTTGAACACATTACATAAAATAATATGAGGCTCTTATATCCTCATCTCAAAACACGTTAGTGATTTCTGCTTAAGCATTTATAGTGACAAAATTGTCCAATTTGTAAAATACTGACCTGAGGTGAAAACAACTTATCAAAAGCAGGGGTTTTTTTTGTTTGTTTTTGTTGTAGGTTTGGTTTTTTTTTTCCCTGCTAGAGGTTACTTTTTTATTTACCCTCTGGATGTGGAAATATATTCCTTCATTTAATAAATAGGTTTGCATCCTTTCCCTCCAGCCTGTCAGCTGCACCACACAGGTTGGTGTCATCAGCGAACATGCTGAGGGTGCACTCAACGTCACCATCCATGTTACCAGCAAAGATGTTAAACAGGACTGGTCCCAGCACTGATCCTTGAGGGACTCCTCTTGTCACTGGCTTCCACTTGGACATGTACTCATTGACAGCCACTCTTTGGGTGTGCACATCAAGCCAGTTCTTAATCCACTGAGTGGTCCATCTGTCAACCCCATGTTTTACCAGCTTGGAGACCAGGATGTCATGTGGGACAATGTCGAAGGCTTTACTCAGGTCCAGGCAAATGGTGTTGATTGTTCTTCCCTTGTCTACTGATGTTGTGACCTTTTCATAGAAGGCCACGAGGTTTTTGAGGAATGATTTGTCCTTGGTGAAGGTTTGATCATACTCAGTCACCTCTTCATTATTCTTTCGCTCCAGCAGTGCCTCCAGGAGGATCTGCTCCATGATCTTACCAGGCACAGAGGTGAGACTGACCAGCCTACAGTTTCCTGGGTCTTCCTTCTTTCCCTTTTTGAAAATGGGGGTTATGTTTCCCCTTTTACTGTCAGTGGGGACTTCTCTGGACTGCCATGACTTCTGGAATATAATACAGTGGTTTAGCAACCACATCTGTCAATACCCTCAGTACCTGTGGGTGCATCTCATCAGGTTCCATTGATTTGTACACTCTCAGGTTCTTCAGATGGTCAGGAACCTGATCTTGACTTATACGTGGCAGTTCTTCCCTCCAGCCCTTGCCATTGCTGTCTGTAACTTCAGGAGTGTGGCTGGAGCTCTTGCTAGTGGAGGCTGAGGTTAAGAAGTCATTGAATACCTCAGCCTTCTCCATATCACTTGGAACTACTTCATCTATTTCATTTCTGAGGAGGCCCCACATTCCCTAACCTTCCTTTTGATGTTAACATTACTATAGAAATTTTTGCTATTCCCCTTGATCTCTCTGGCTGCATTTAGTTCTATCTGAGCTTTGGCTTTTCTAGCTAGGTCTGTTATCTTCTCTTAGTCAACAATCTAAGGTATAAAAAGCAAATCCATATATCCCCAGTGCTGAGATGTGAGTGATAATAATCAATAGTAAATTAAAATAAGCAGTTGAAAAGAGTTCAGAAAAACAAATCTGTCCCATCTCTTCCAGCATTTGGTGCATGCAGCTATATTGAAGACTCATACAAACCCTAACAACTATTTAATTTTCATTTTTTGTAATGTCTTACTCTGATTGTGACTGTGCTTGTTCTGATTTCCTGATCTGAAAGGTTTACTGAGAAAGCAAAGCAACTAATGTTTACACAAAGAAGCAGTTAGCTCATTGTTATTACCCTCATAGTAATTTTTTCTTCTTTTTGTGGGTGCTTTGATGGATAATGTGGCTGTAATGCATTAATCATAGCAGATTATCAAAGCCAGCTTTGAAGCCAAGTCCCATTCAGACAACCATATTTCTTTCACGTATGTTTTTTTCTCTTTTTGTTCCTACTTCTTAACATTTCTGGTTGGTCTCTTAAGAGACCCAATTAAAGCAATCAAAATTACATTATGTATAATAATCTTAGGAAGGGCAGTTAGGGGAATGGAAATGAAAAGGACCAAGAAATGATGTGGGCTACTAGAGAGAAGCTGTGAAGACAGTAATTTTTGGTACCTATTTAACGTTATCAAAGTAGAGGATTGTTTCTTTACTGAAAACATTTCACTACTACCACTTTTCTTTTTTTTTCTTTTCTTTTTTTTTTTTTTTTTTTTTTTTTTTTTCCCCACTCTTGTAAATGCTTTCAAGACTTCTTTGGAAAAGCTATAATTTTCAAAATACACATAAGAGCACGTAATCTCCATGTAATTTTTTTTAAAAAAAAATTGTTCTTTTCTAAAATAATGGCAATTTCCCAGATAAATAATTTACACAATAAGGAAATTCTTCAGACTTACTTTGAAAAAGGTAATGCAGTAGATATGAATAGTTTATTCCATACCTTGGAGGGGCAACATTACCAACAGAAAGAGAAATACTCATATTAATGTGCATTAGTGAGTAATCAATACACCTATCAGGAGAAAAGGTAAGAAATTTCCTAGTATCAGACTTCTCAATACTGTTGGAATGAAAGGGCAATACTGTATTTCAAGGCTTTCCAAGACTTCCCAAAATAATTGTTACAATGCACGGCTAACACAGTGCTAAAAGGAGCACAAAAATTTGAGTGTAACAAAACCCGGACAAATTCCTAAAAAATAACCCCTGTTAATTAATCAAAGGGAATTCCAGCTAACCCAGTGACAGGGTTTGGAGATTCTCATTGTCATGATTTTAGGATTAGAATGTATAGAATTTAGCATTGACTTAATATCACCTTTTCGAAATTCACAAGAAATTCCCTGTAATTCTTAGTATTTTATTATAAGAGACTGTAATTGTCAGCTTTGGAAAATTCTAGCTTTTTAGATAAGTGTAAGAACATTTAACAGGGAAGAAAACAAAAAAAGAAACCCAAACCAAATCAAACAAAACCAATACATTAAAATTAGCACATGCACAAAAAAATAAAAATAGGGAAAGGTGATTAAAATTTTCAGCTGAAAATTCTGTCACGATTACATCACAATAATTGATACTAAACAAAATGGAAGTAAAGGACTATAGAACAGAATTAAAATCTGGTAGCCAAATATCCATTCGTGTTATATATATTTGCAAGCCATACAATGACCTCAGCAAAGCATATGTAAAACAAACCATGTCCTGTAACAGAAGAGTCATTGTGGTTTTCTGGTAGCTACATCATTTCTTTCTATCGACCTGTGTCATGACATTTGAATATGTATGTGTAGTCTCTTCAATCTAACTATAATTTCTGGATACCAGAGCCGAACCCACAGCCACCAGCTTTGCTGCCAGTTCCAAATTAGGAGGTGGTGTTGGCTCTCTTAAGGAGAAATTGGCCTCGAAAAAGGATCTTGATAGCTTTGAGCATTGGGCAGTCATCAAAGGGATGAAATTTAAAAGGGAAAAATGCTGGATTCTGCACCTGGGATGGAATAATGCAAGCACAAGTATGAATTAGGAGAGGAGTGGCTGGAGATCAGCCCTGAGAGGGGCAAAGAGGTGCAGAGAGGGACCTGGGAGTGCTGGTGGACAGCAGGCTCAGCAGGAGTCAGTGTGCCCTGGCAGCCAAGAGGGCAAATCACATCCTGAGGAGCATCAAGCACAACATGACCAACTGGTCAAAAGAGGTGATTTTCCTGCTGTATTTCGTGTTGGTGCCATCTCACTTTGAATACTGCGTGCCACCGTTTAGTGATGTTCAGGCTCTTGAATGCATCCACAAGAGGGCGGCTAAGCTGGTTAAAGGGCTAGAAGATGTGTTTTGAGGCATGCCAGAGGATGCTGGGCTTATCTAGTCTGGAGAAAAGGAGACTGCTGGGTGACTGCATTGCTCTCTGCAGCCTTTTGAGGAAGAGAAGTGGAGAGGGATGTGCTGAGCTCTTCTTTCTGGGATCCTGTGACAGGTTGTGTGGGAATAGCTCAAAGCTGAATCATATAATTATTTTTTAAAATATAATGAATTTTCTCCAGAATGCACTTGAAAGGGTAATGTCAAACCAACACAAAAGTTTGTTAGCTGCAAAGGGACTGGGCTTCAATAAAGCAGAATATTGGACGTTTGCAAAATTTGATAATATTTTCTTTCAAATATATATGTTTTTAAGACTGTGTGTTCTCTCCAGTTAACATTCACATGTGTCTTGGCTTAGTGGTCAAGACAAACCAAAACACAGAGAATGGAATTGTTCTCTATTACCTCCCTCCAACCTCACAGGGAAAGATAAAAGGCGAAAAAATAAGAGACTTAATAAGAGACTTAAAGCCTGGCCATTAAAACTGAAATAGGTTTACTGGAACAGGGAAGAGATTAACACTTGGGATGAGGAACAAATACATAGAAAACATGATCTTGGTGGTTACAGGTGTAAAGTGTCCAAGGTTCCCTTACAAAATAGCTGACTCAAGAAAAGGTCCATGGCTCTTCCCAACAAAAAATGGATTTGGATTCTGCTAAGCGCATGCTGACCTGACAACAAAGAAGACTCTCTCAAGGCCTTCCAGTGCAGGAAAGCAGCAAGGAAGAAAGAAACCAGAAAGGGTGGGGCTTTTGCTCCTCCTGTCTTTTACAAAGTGTGAAAGGGAATACTGGCCCCTCTCTCTTCTGCTCCCACAGATTCCTCAGTGTCCTAAAACACTTTCACTCTAGGTCCCTGTAGAGATACCATAGAATTAGCTGGTTCACCCTCTCACAAGCACAGTGAGTTAAGATGTAACCAGTGAAAGTGTGATGATTATTTTGTTACTTCTACAGTTCCTTCTTACTATCTTGTAACTTCTATTTCTCCTATTAATCTGCCTATCTTCTCTCTCCTCTTTCACTCTTGCTTCCTTTTCTGTTTTCTCTTATCTCTCACCTCTCTGTTCCTGCAGTTACCATTCAGAGACTGTTTAAAGTTGTCATCTGAGTCATAGGGTGATGTAAGGTTCCAGTCAGGCTTGGCTCCAAATGAAAATTGGCCACTGGAAGCACTACCTCCCCTCCCTGCGACCAATGGCACACAAGAGAGGAGGGGAAGGGAAGATATGTCACTTGGAGCTCTGAATAGGACTCGCCTAACACCCCAGGAAGAAGAATGCCATGGAATCCTCAGGTGGCAATACTCTTTATCTTCCTCTTTTCTATAAGGATGAGTTATGTATTTGTCTCAGCAGTGGAAAGGCCTTGAGAAGAGATCAGAGGGGAGGATGTAAAGCTTCCTTAAAAAGAGAGGAAACCACAAATCTTGAGACGAGACAGATCCATGATAAGAGGACAGTTAGAAAGGTTGAGAAAAAAAGAGCTCCTTGACAGAACACTGTTAATTAGGAAAGACAATTAGGGGAAAACACCTAGCCAGAAATAGATAATTCTGCTAACACAGCAGATGACAAACTATAAGGGAGGTGACCATTGATGGAAGCTTCCAGACCAAGTCAAGATGACCAACAATTTGCTAGCAGCTGTAGCACAGCAAGAAATTGATAATATAAAAGGAGGAAAGACACTAACCTCTGTGACCCTGTCCTAGAAAGGGACAACCACCCCTCTTCTTCACCACAAGACCAATAGTGTGTCACTTCCATGTGTTTCTCTCTTGCTCTCTTTTAATCTCTCCCTCTACTTTTAGATGGTGCTTCTTTCCTTTCCTTCCTTCCTTCCTGCTTGCCTGCCTTCTTTTCTCTCTGTTTTTGGTTTTGTTTTGGTTTTTTTTTGTTTGTTTGTTTGTTTTGTTTTGTTTTTTTGTTTGTTTTGTTTTGTTGTTGTTGTTTTGATTTTTTTTAAGGCTTACCACTTCTGTCAGTATTCGATAAGATTGTGTAGTTATTGGATATTTTGTTATCCTTACTTTGTCCTTGCGGGATCCAACAAGAATCTCCATGTTTCCAGTCTTTGGAATGTAACACCCTCTCAAACCATAACAAGAAGCAGGTAGATAGAGGTATACAAAGAGCTTTTACTACTTTTCAAGGGTGTGTGCAGAAAAAGTTCCTCTGATGAACATTTACTGGTGATGTTTAAAGCAACAAGATTTGATAAGAAAAGAAGCATCTCTCCACAGCAGTCTCAAAACCCCTTGAACTTTTCTGTTTTTCAGAGGGTTTTTATATTTCTGTTGTTATTGTTATATATATTATATGTTGTTATATATTATGTTGTACTGTCATTAGACAGTATCTTGGAGGAAACCTTTTATCAAATGCATTTGTGCAATTATTGCGTTTTCTAAACAGAATGAATGTCACACTGAAAAATCTGCAAAACAACCTTGCATAGGAAATGGAGCTAGTAATGCAAATATTGAGATAGAAAAAAATATTTCTGGGAAAAATTACAGTCTTTATCTTCCTCTCCTATATATTGAATTAAAAATAAAATAAAAGACATTGAAAAAATATCTTTATTTTCACTCTTGATTATATTAAAAGTTCCTTTTGCACATAAATTAACTAGATAAAATAGCTCATTGCCTTCAGATTAGATTTGGTTTCAATTCCAGCCTTGGAAACTTAGAATATCTCAAACTGAAGGGACCCATATATCTGAAACTGGAAGGGACCCATAAAGATAATTGAATCTAACTTCCTGCTTCTCACAGGACTAACTAAAACTAAACCATATAACTAAGAGCATCATCCAGATGCTTCTGGAGCTCTGGACCACTTCCTTGAGTGCCCTCCTCCAGTGACAGACCACCTTCTCTGTCAAGAACCTCTCTCAAATATCCAGTCTGAACTTTTTATGACACAATTACATTCCCTTTCTTCCACTTCTTCCCTGAAGGAAGTTGTAGACTGTAATGAGGTCACCACTCAAGCTTCTTTTCTCTGAGCTGAACAAAGCAAGTGACCTCAGCCACTCTTCCTAAGTGTCACCCTCAAGGCTTTTCACTACCATGGTTACACTCCTCTGGTCACACTCCAGTAGTCTGATGTCCTTCTTATATTTTTGTGACCACAACTGCACACAGGACTTCACGTGGGTCCTCACCAGTGCAGTTTAAAGTGGGACAATCACCTCCGTCGACCACCCAGCTATACTGTTCTTGACTCAGGACACAGTTGACCTTTTGGCTGCCAGGGCCCACTGTTGACTCATATTCAAGTTATCATCAACCCAGACCATCAGACCTCTTTCCTCAAGGCTTTTGTCCAGCCTCTAATCCTCCAGCTTGTACATATAAGCAATGTAGTGCAGAATCTGGTATTTGGTGTTGTTAAATGTTGTAAGTTTGGTGGCTACCAAGCTCTCTAATCTAACTGCACACATCTGTAAAACACCTCTGCACTAGCGGGAGTCACAGCTCCTGCTAATTTAGTATCACTGACAAACAATTTGCATTAATGCAAACATTAAAGATGACTGGCCCTAACACTGAGCCCTGGGGAACTCCACTGATGACTGTCTGCCAGCCTGATGCAACCCCATTAATTTAAAGTCTTTGACTCTGGCCCATCAGTCAGCTTCTCACTGAGTGTGTTATGGACTTGTCTAGCAATCTGATGGAAAATTTGTCCAGAAGTATACTGTTAGAGACAGTATCAAATGCTTTGCTAAAAGCTCAAGACACCACATCTACTGGCTTCCCTTTATCACCTATATAGGCATCTATAAAAAGAAATCAGATTTGCAGAGTAAGACAGTCTCCTTGTTAACCTATGCTTGATATGACCAATAACTGCTTTCTTTCTCAAGTGTTCTTCAAGTAACTCCCAGAATTACCATCTCCATCATTTTACCAGGCACTGAAGTGGGACTGACAAGCCTGTAATTATCAGGGTCTTCCATCTTACCTTTCTTGAATATTGGAACATTTGTTAGCTTCTAGTCAACTGGGACCTCTTTCTTCTTCCAAGACCACTTGGAAAAATAATGGAAAGAGTTACAGTGATGATACTGACTAGCTCTTCAGTACCCTGGGATGAATCCCTTCAGGCCCCATACATGTATACAGTTGGAGCAACAAGTCGAGAATGAGTTCAGAGTCTATTGAGAGTTTATCATACCCTCAATCATGTCCTGTAACACAGGGGCCCAGGGGTCATTAATGTTAAAGGCAGAAGCAAATAAACAATAAACATCTCTTCTTAATATATGTTGCTATTTGTGGGGTAATTAACCTCATAGAATAGTGGATTAATATATTTGATTCTCAATTTGTGATTAACATATTTTTAAAGGTTTTTTTTCCCTTTTTTCCCTTCACAGTGATGCCTATCTTGAACTCTAATTGAATTTTGTCACATAATTTTTCTCTCTCAAGAGAAATGCTAACAAATAATATTGCTTTAGTCATCCAATATCATGTGTTCTTGTTTCCAAGGACATTTTCCTTTTCTTCTAAGTTCTAGATGACCATGTCTGCTTATCCAAGCTGGTTTTCTGTCCTTTCTGCTTGACTTCGTACACTTTGGAATTGCCTGCTCCTGCACTCTTTAAGAGATGGTTCTTAAATGGTGACCAGCATTCATGGAACTCAGTACTTTCAAATCCAGATTCCCAGAGGACCTTATTTACTAACTAGTTCCTTCAGCCCCAAGTCTGCTCTCCCCACAATCAGGGTCAAAGTTTTGTTCACAGTTTTTCCCCTATTGCCAACAATTTGAAACTCATCTGCTTTGTAGTCACTGTGAACAAGACAGCCCCAGTCACCATTCCACCCACCAGTCCCTCTCTGTTTACAAACAATAGTTTAAGGAGGGCACTTTTCCTGGTTGGCTCCCTTAGTACCTGCACTAAGAATTTATCTTTAACATGCTTCATCATTTTCTCATACCTGCTTTTGTCCACTGTATGATATTCTCAGATATGTCTGGGAAGTTAAAAAGACCCATAAAGACATGGTGAAGCTGTTTTTTCACCACACAGAGCTACCCCCACGTCTCACTTGCCCTGCCCTTTCCTCATGAAGAGCCTGCAGTTGTCCATCATGGCTTGCCAGTCACAGGGCTCATCCCACCAGCTTTCTCTAATGATGTCATAGGTCTGAGATTGGAGATTTTGACTTCTCTTGTTTACTCCTCAAGCTGTTCACATAAATATGAAGACATTAGAATTGTGCTCCAGTGCAATCAGAGCATCACGGAACAGAGTGAAGCACCTTGCTAGCAATACATTAAACACTGGTATGGTGCTACCAGGCTTATCTATAGTTGATAGATATTCCTTTCCCCCTGGTTGAAAGTTTTTCAATGAGCACTTCTAGAATCTGTGTAAAGATTCTTTTTTTCCTTTTAGAAAGTTGTAGTCTGTCTGTTGAAAGCAAGTCAGGTGTTGTTTAGACTGACTCATGATCAAAAAAACCAAAATTCTGCTGGTGATATCTGGATCGCCAAAACTGTTATCGTGGAGACAAACACATAACCACTCGGGAGTGGTTATATGTGTTGTTTTATTTTGAGGCCCCGGGAACCAGGGGTACGCACCCAAATCTGGCTCCGAAGTCAGTCACATCTCAGCCACAATTTATCTCAGAAAATTTCGCAATCTAATTACATATTCAACAGGTTACAGCGTTTTCTAATACATATGTATGTGTAGGTTGCTTCATCAGTGAATTGCGACACTGGCCCCTTCTGCGCTTGCATGCCTCTCTCTCTGGTGGTCGTGGGGATGAAGTAGGTAGTCTTCCTCTGATGAAGTAAGATGTCTTCCTCGCTGTGTCCTTTTCACCTTCCTTCTCTTGGTTAATGTCCATCTGGTGCGTGACTGCTTCAAAATTGTTTTTCTACCAGCTTTCTTCTATCTATGCTTGGCTAACTTTGATATGCAGAGTCTTATCCTTATCTCGCTACTTAAATGCTGAGTACTTACTCCCAACAAAGCACCATTCTTTACATGGTAAAACATTTACATGTTTCCACAAAGTACCATTCTTTACAAGATAAAACATCTACATGTTTCCACATTCCTATTTTCTTCTACCTCTAATTCTAAAATCAATTCTAAAATAACAAGATTCGGAATATATTTCTTTTACTTTCTTTCTATCCCAACAGTACCAGTCTCTGAGAAAGGTATTGATCCACTGGTCTACTGAGCCTTCTTCTCTCATCCTACCCTGCAACTGGAGAGACAGGAGAACAATGCCTGTGCCCTGATCACTTAAAACTATTGCCCCAAAGCTCTGAAGTCTCTCTTTGATTGTTCTTGGACTTCCTAATGCAAGTTCATCACTGCCTACATGAAAAACCAAAGGGAGTACTAGAGTAAGAATTCTTCTCATCACAACTTTATGTGGAGTCCCAGAAAGGCAGTAGACTCCTGTAAGAAGCAGGTTTGAAGTGTGGCTTTGCCATTTGGGAACTTGTGAATTCAAACTTCCTATGATGCTTCAATGAAAGCAGCTGTAAGAGTCTATTTCTTAACATACATCTTCCTGGATGTTTCTCACAAGGGTGAAGGCCACTGTTCCTTCCTATAAGCTTTGAGGCAACATGGGACTCCACTGAAGATACTTTTCTTCATGTGTCCTCTCTGTCTTTTTCTTTGTTTGCTTTTTTAAAGACCCAGGTAAGTTTTTTTTCATATACAGCCACAAGAGAAAATTCTCCAGGATTTCAGATATAATTTGCTATACAAATACACTGTGCATCCATTTAGGCAGATAGGGAATCATACTACTTTTGTTTAGAGGTTACCTACAAGCAAAAGTGACTAATAGACAGTAGTTAAGTTTATCATTGGAATATCACATGATGCTATGAACATATTTGATTGTTTCCATGGAGATGAATGGATTCTAGCAAATAGTCCTGCTCTGGAGCTCAGTAAAAATTTCATGAGATCTTGAGACAGGTATGAAATTGACACAGGTCAATACAATTTAATTTGCAAGGTCACAAAAACACTTCCCACTTTCTGTATTATTAGACAGAATAATAAGCTCCTTGTAATTCTTCCTTAATATCTATTTAAAAATCACAACTCTAAACACTCCTTATCTTTTATTGCTTTAATATCCTTTGTTCTGAAATCCTCTACAAGTTTGCTTTGGATAATTTTGATGGCTGTGTCTTTGGGACAAGAAACGCCCCTACCCACACAATGAGGTTTGGAGATGTCTAGTAGAATCCGGAGTTGTTCTGTTGAGCATGTGTTTAAAAATTTAAGAGCACTGGAAAAAATCTAGTGAAGGGATGAAAGGCATAATACTCCCCTGTACAAGCTATTAAATTTACATGTTTCAAATTTTAGTTTTTATTACCACTGATGTCCACTTAGGAATCATTTAAAATGGACATTTTATTTTTATGATAACCTCAGCAAACTGTTCATATTCTAAAATTTATTACTAAAGATGTTAAATAAAGTTCAATAACTGTATGGTTATAATCAACAGGGGAGAAATGATGCACTCAAAATAATGTTAAAAGGTTATAATGTGACTATTTTCTTCCATAATGCCTCATTCATCCCATTTTGGTAATAGAGTAAACAAGCTGTTCTATTAGACAGGGAAAAATAAATGTTATCAGTTCAAGAGCGAGCATCTGCCAGTAGACCTTATATGACCAAAGCAGAGAAAGTTTTGTGATAGTAGAGTATGTTTTCATATGATGGGTTCAGCTCAGAGATTCCTACTCTCTGCAGCAGTAGTGGGAAATTTGGTTACCTGGTGGGCATTGAGAGCTGTTTCCCATCTGGTCTCATGATGCTGTGTAGGTGCACGCCCTGTCCTGCTGTTTATGGAGACCAAGCATCCATCTGCTGAGATGGGCTAGGTGAGTGTTTTAGAAAAGTTGAGTCAGCTTTTGAAGTGAGGAAAGGGTGCTGGGATACAGAATTTCAGTATTGACAGCAGGTTGTAAGTTTTATTGGTACTTAAATACAATTGCTGCGATAGGCTGAAAATTGACCTGTGCTTCAGATTTTATCTGGTCGTACTTATAGTTTAGTGGGGAATTGTTGCTGAGTTGCTCATGAGTGAGACAAAGCCAGTGAGTAAAGTCAATACCTGTGTTAAAAATATTAATATGGCTGGAAAAGCACTAAAAAAAGGGGAAAAGAACCCCAAACAAACATAAAACAAAAAGAAGTAACAAATTTTTTATACTATTAATTGAGAACAACTCCAATTTCAACATATATTTTAGCTTGAATATTGATTGTTTTAAATTTTATTTATTTATAGACAAGAATTCTGGCTAGGCTCTTTTTTTTAAGCCACAGTTTTTTAAGCCACAGCTGGACATCTTACCAGCACTGTTATTGCATCTCAGACTGAAATGGCTACTGTCTACCAATGCCTACAAAAAAAACTATAACAGAGAATTTCTGAGGTACAACAACAGGTACTTTCTACAGCCAAAATGAAATATGGCTAAATATTGCAGACACGTCTGTTGAAAACCGGACCCAACGCAACAATGCCTTTGAAAAGAGACAAAACCCAGCAACCACCAAAAAACCAACCAACAACCCAAACTAAAAAAATGACTCAGGAGGACTAGATCATTTAAAATGATCTGAACAGGGGCGCTACTTTTTAGGGGCACTTTTTTTTTTTTTTTCTTTTTTTTTTTTTTTTCTTTTTTTTTTTTTTCTTTTTTTTCTTCTTTTTCTTTTTTTCTTTTTTTTCTTTTTTTTTTTTTTTTTTCTGTGCAAAACTTGTCTCAGGGGGAGATCTTAATCACCACTGCTCGGCTAAAAGTGACAAGGTTAGTACTGGCTGCACATGCAAACTTTGTTCGTAGAATCACGGAATAGTTTGAGCTGGAAGGGGCCTTATAAATCATCATATAAATCAAGCCCCATCCAACCTGGCCTTGGACATTTCCAGAAAGGGGACGGCCACAGCCTCCATGGGCAACCTGTTTCACCATCTCACCACCCTCACACTAAAGAATTTCTTCCTCATTTCTAACCTAAATCCGCAACTTTAAGACCATTTCCCCTCATCCTACCACTCCAAGCCCTTGTAAAAAGTCTCTCCTCAGCTTTCCTGTAGCCCCTTTAGGTATTAGGAATCTCCTATACGGTTTTCTCCAGCCTTCTTTTCTCCAGACTGAACAACCCCACCTCTCTCATCCTGTCTTCACAGGAGAGGTCCTCCAGCCCTCTGATCATCTTCATGGCTCTGCTCTGGACTCACTCCAACAGCTCCATGTCCTTCATGTGCTGGGAGTTCCTGAACTGAACCACAGTACTCCAGATGGTGTCCCACAAGAGCTGAGTAGTGAGGAAGAATCACTCTCTTCACCTGCTGATCATGCTTCTTTTGATGCAGCCAGGTACCTCAGCATCAGTACAACCACGGTGGCTTCCTCCACCCTGGCCAGGGTAATCGTGCCTGGAGGGAGGTCCCAGCATTGCAGGCTGGCCCCCAGAAAAGTGGAGTAGTCTCCAGTTGTTCTTATCTCTTCCTGGGTGTCACCCCCTGCTCAGCTCTGGCCAGGCCAGGTCCTCCACCCTAGCCAGGGCTATTCACTTTAAAATTGCTCTTTTGAGACAATTGCAAATCAGTGAGGTCAGACTCTCACAAGGGCCTTTTCTGTGACGGTGAGAATAATCTTTCTCTTACATGAGATAGTGATTTCCCTAGATGACAAGGCAGAGAAAATGGAAGTTTCTGGACAGAACAGCAAAATTGCAAACATGTATTCTGAGTACAGAATACAGAGACCAGCAAAAAACCAATTTAAATCTTTGATTTTGAATTATCATATATCTAATATTAGTGATGAAGCAGTTACTGTAGAGAAGCAATTACTGTAGAAAAGTATTTTCAGAGCTGCAAAATATGGCTACCTTTTGATTTAATATAAAAACAAAATAGAAGAAAGGAGATTCTCTTCATTGACAGAAATACTAGGCTAAGTTTTCACCCTATTTACTTAACTACAAATATCAAATAAGATTGTGTCATACTTGTTTATCCTCATCAATTTGATGTTGGAAGCAGATCCAAACTAGTTCAGCAGTTATTAAGGCATAATTCAGTATTATTCTAATTAATTTATAAAACCTGCCTTTCATACTTTGATGTCTTCTACCAGTATACCATTATTGGTACTATTTACAGGATATCTGGGATCACAGCTGAAACCTCTACTGGATTCAAAATCACACTGACAATATTTGTGTTGATGAAATAACTGAATGTAATGTTAATGTGATTTTACATAATTTGACCAATATCTTTATACAATATATGTAAATAATATAACCTGCTTTTGTAATAACTTTTGAATTAGATAAATTTTTTTAGAATCATTCTTCACTCTTTTTCCTAAGCAAAGGAAAACCAAAACTAAAATGATTTTTAACTATCACAATATGTAACAGCTGTGATTTGGGAAGAAACAATTGTTCTTCATAAGGTTATTTTTATTCCTGAACAGAACAGGAGAAAATGCACTAAATTATTATATATTTTTTTTACTGTTGATAGAAGGATTAATTATAGCTCTTCACTTTATAGCAGCTGTGTTAGTATCAATCATGTTAAATAAGTTTACATTTTTGTGATAGCATAATTGAAATTTAGTAAGCTTTGAACTACCCACACTTCCACTGAGCTCTGTGAGCCTCAAGCTAAGCTTTTCAGAGCTCAAATGCTATAATGGAAAACTGTGAGAGTATTACAAAATGTAAAGTCCCCTAGATCCAATTCCTCTCTTCTGTTACTGTTATAGTATTCCAGCACGACCTGTTAAGGATGCACTGTGGGTGACACTACTGTGTCCTGTAAGCTCTTGTCTTTCACAATCATTGAAAAACCTACCAAGCTAGCTAGAAGTACTTGGAAGCCTAAAATCAGCACATTGCAGGTAACCAATGTACCACAGTGGACGCTTTGTCCATGAAAAGCAGAGTGTTCTGCATGGTGTGGTTGCTGTTAAGGGTGATAATAAACAAAAAGCCTAATGAGCCCTGAGACTTTATTTCCCCATTATCTCAAACTGTCCCTTTGTAGTAGGTGTTGTACATAGGAATGGACAAGCTAAGTCGCCATTTTGCAGATGACTTGCATAGAGAAAATATTTACCCCATCTAAGCTCTCTACTCCTCTTTCAAATCTCCTCTAGCTTTCAGTGTGCACAACCAAAAATTATTTTATTATCCTGGTTTGGGCCAGGATAGAGCTAATTTTATGTCTTGTAATTTTGCTTTCAGCCAAGTCTCTCATAAGTAGCTGTGCTTGCTAAAATTAACAGCAGTTTCTCAGTCAGTGTCTGCTTTGAGGACTGATAATGCTCAATGTTTATAGTTACTGCTAGAGCATGATCTGCAGAACCAAGGCCACTGCTCAGTTCTGAAGGGCATCTTATGCTTTGGAAAGAGAAAGGAGTAAAAAGATCACATCTGCAACCCTCCTTTAGCAAGGAGCAGATAAGACAGTTCACCAGAATTGACCAAATAGAGTATTCCATCCCATACGCATCATACTTGGTATAAATTTGAGTCATCATGAGGATCAAGTCCCTTCACCTTGCTCTTTTCCCTTTGCCCTTCCCTTCGGCCCTTCTTCACCTGTCCATGTTTGCTTCAGCATCCTGGGAGGATTCCATCCATTCATCTGCCTGTGGTCCTGATCTGTGCCAGCCTGAATTTGTGTGTTCCTGCCTCCAGCTCCCGACTGCTGCTGACTTCAGGAGTCCAGCCTGGACTTTCCCAGGGCTGCCCTGCAGCCTCGGTGGTGATGTGAGAGTTATTGGGAGAGAGCGGGGAGGAATGTGATATCATTTTTCTGTATATTTGTAATATATTTAATAATTTTTCCTTTCTTTCCTTTCTTATCATTACTGTTTCATTAAAGCTAGTTTAGTTTTCAACCCATCTCTTTCCCTTACTCTCTCTCCTTTCTTTATCAGCATCTGTCATTCTGTTAACTGCCCAACGGAATTAACCGTTGGGCCCAACATTAAACCGTGACAGATGTGTGGCACCCAGCATGGGGCTTAAGATAATTAGCTTGATCCCAGGTTTAAATTTTGACTAATTCGCCTGAATATTTTGGATTCTGGCTCCAGCGGGAGGATGCCCAGATGGATTCACTGAGCAGGAAACAGACTTTTTCTCTGGAAATTTCACAGGGTTAGAAATTAAACCAATCATGCCATACTTGTGGTATTCAGGGTATGTGACATGTGGCTTTGTAGCTGGGATTAGTGTTGCTCTGTGGTTCATTCTTGGTAAGAGGAGCTTAATAACTGTAGTTGTGATATAGTCTTCAATACCAATATACAGTGTAGTAGATGGTGCAGTGGTGTTTCATACAGAAATTAAAAACTTGGTTGGTAATTACAATTTCAGTTTTAATTTGGGAAATTATACCAACATCTTATTTTGGCCTGACTGCACCACATTTTGGTAGCTATAGCATTTAGTTTCTGAATCTCCTGGTGAGTGTTGTTAATTTTTCTCATATATTGGTAAGGAATAAGACAAAAATCACAATTGTGAGAATAAACATGTCTTTTTGGAGATCATGAGTTGCTGCTTGGAGAGCAAGAGCTGCCCGTAGCAAAGAGAGCATGCCCTCTTCTGCAGCCACTGCTTGTGCTCCCACATGCAAGGCCACAACTCTGATCTGGCCAGGAAGCACTGCCAGGGTATCTGCTACAGCCACATTGTAAAAGGAATGGTAATTAAGGGAACCTAAAAACAATTAACACCTCATCTTGCTTCTTGCACAGCCCTGTAGCAGAATGAATCAGTGCTGCATTTGAGGTTTTCACTTTATTTCAATTTGCATCTTTGAGATATGAAGGAAAAATAAAAGCAATTTAATATATTTCTCTCAGAAAACTTTTTCAAATACCATTTCACAGACTGACATATCAAGCAGATAACAGCCAACAACAGGAAAGTGAGCAAAGCAGATGAAAAGTTAAACTTGTACATTTATTTACTGGAACCAAATGACCTTGGGTACATTTAAACTATATTATCTGAACACAGAGACAAAAGCAGTTGAATTGCCAAGTGTTTTATTGAAGCAGGAATTTCCCAAATGTATGATATCAAAAGACTTCTTAAATTCAATCACAGTGAAAGACAGGGACATTATCAAAAGTCAAATCTTTCTCTTTTCCTTTTTTGAACAGACAGTTCCACATTGTTGAAAAGTAAATTAGTTTAATATTCATCACAACATTCTCTTTCTTATTTCCTCTGATTTTTGCTGTTACTTATATTTTTTTCTTTATCCATTCTCTACTGTCCGTTTAGAGAGACGCTGAGTTAGATAAACGTTCCATTTCATGAAAAAAGGTCTTATCTGCTTTTTCACTTATAGAAGCATGAAGAAATTACTTTTTGAATAATATGTCTTAACATTTCTGGACAGGTAGTATCTGACTTATCCAGACATGCTATTACCATATTGCTTTGGAGAATTCAGTCAGCAGGAAGTTTGTACTTTGAACAGAGACAGGCAGTCTTTACTGGAAATTACTATATAATTTAAAGTTGAACCTTTTAAAGGGTAATTCAAATATCAATATCAAGTAAAATACAATATTAATAGGGTCTCATTAAGATAAAATTAGTGTAGATTTAAATATAATTTGCCTTGTGGAAGTATTTAAGATTCAACAACAAATATTTTCTAACAAATCCAGTAACTCAATTATTTGCTTGATAGAATATTTGACTTTAAACAAATCTAGTGTTACTTCATAAGAATCCACTGCATGGCAAATGCTTTTTCACCTCCCAAGCACTCAGTTGGAAGTTCAGCATGTTCAGATATATTATCAAGAGTCTGTCAATATTTAGCCAACCCTTTTCCTTTTTGAGTTTGAATGTCTGCAAGGTTGTTTGCAGGGAAATTTAAAGGAGCCTTTATTTATTTATGTAGTTAGTATTTTAAGAAGTTCACAAACTATCAGGAAAAAAGAACAAGCTGACAATACTTATTTTCAATTCAGCTAAAATCCAGCTGAATTTTCCTGATGTCATTCACTGGTTCCCTGAAGCAGGAACTATGATACTAATTTTCTTCAAGTGTCGGCGAATCTCTAACTGTACAGCATTTTACATGATGAAACATAATTTTCATTTATTTGATTTCAAAGGAGATTGGATGTTAACTATTGTATCATAGAAAAAGTAAACCCAGGAATTTCACTAGAGAGTATAATGAAATTATAAGTCTTTCAGTGTACAGCTCTGCCTTATGTAGAATGTAGCTTAACAGTGCTTGTTCTCTTTTAATTAATATGTATTTAATTTCAATAAAAGCAATGAGAGCTGTGTTATTCTTGCAAAAGAAAAACTTTAGAAATTTTTTTTCCATTTCATAATTTAAACTTTTGTTCTAGTTGTATTGAATAAGCCTAAGTTGTTGGATATTATTACAGAATCATAGTATCATAGCATGGTTTGGGTTGGAAGGGACCTAAAAGGTCATCCAATACCCCTGCATGGGCTGGGACACCTTTTCCTCGATCAAGTTGCTCAGGGCCCTATCCAACCTGTCTTTGAACACTTCAAGAGAGGGGGAATCCACAGCTTTTTGGGACAACCTTTTCCATTGTCACAGGATTGTTCTGGTTGGAAAAGACCTCTAAGATCACAGAGTCCAACCATTAATGTAACTCTATAGAGTCCAGCACTACACTATGTTCCCAAGTACTTAAACTACACATCTTTTGAATATCTCCAAGGATGGTGATTCAACCACATCTATGGGAAGTCTATTTCAGGGTTTACTAACCCTTTCAGTGAAGAAATTTCTGATCTAAACCTCTGCTGGGACAACTTGAATCCTTTTCTTCTTGTCCTGTTTCTTATTTCTAGGGAGAAGAAACAAACAACCACCACAATACAACCTCCTTTCAGATAGCTGTGTAGAGCAATAAGGTCTCCCCTCTGTGTCCACTTCTCCAGGCTAAACAAGCCCAATTCCCTCAGCTAGTCCTCATAAGATCCTTCATCAGCTATGGTGCCCTTCTCTGGACTTGTTCCAGCAGCTCAGTGTCCTTCCTGTAGTGAGGGTCTCAGAACTGAACACAGAATCTGAAGGGTGGTCTAGCCAGTGCTAAGTACAGGGAGACCATCATTTTCCAAGTACTTCTGTCCACACTATTTCTGACACAAGCCAGTATGTCTCACAGAGAATATTTTTTTACTAATGTCTAACTTAAATCTTCCTTCTTTCATTCTAAAACCATTACCTTACTATGCCCTTATAAAATGTCATTTCCCAGCTTTCTTGTATGTCTCCTTCAGGTAGTGGAAGGCCCCTATAAGGTCCCCCCTAAGTCTCCTCTTCTCCAGGCTGAAAAGTGCCAATGTTCTCATTCTGTCCACATAGGAGAAGTGCCTCAGCCCTCTGATCATCTTCATAGCCCTTCTGTGAACTTCCTCGAAAACCTCCATGTCTTTTCTGGGTTGCAGGATCCAGAACTGGACACAGTACTCCATGTGGGGTCTCACAAGAGTCAATTAAAGAAGGAGGATTACCTCCCATGGCCTCCTTGTCATGCTTCTTTAGCTACAAACCTGGACCCAGGCTTTCTGGGCTGCAAGAACACATGGCTGGCTCGTGTTGCCCTTCTTGTCCTCTAACATCCTCAAGTTCTTCTCTTCAGGCTTCTCTCAATCCATCCCCCCCACAGACTGTATTTTGCTTGGGATTGCCCCAACCCAGGTGTTGAACTTTGGACTAGCTGATTTTGAACTTCATAAGGTTGACATGGGCACATTTCTCAAGGCTGTCAAGGTTCCTCTAGGTGACCTACCTTCTGTCCAGTGTGTCAATGACACTACACAGCATGGCCTTATCAGCAAAATGGCTGAGAGTGCACTCAGTTCCACTATCCATGTTGCCAAGAAAGATGTTGAACAGCACTGGTCCCAGTACTGACTTCTGAGGAAAGCCACTCATCACTGGTCTCCATGTAGACATCGAATTATTCACCGTAACTCTTTGAGTACCTAGTTTTGATGAGCCCACATGTCATTCTGGATTTAATGTATTCATACATTTCCTCTCACAAAATATGTAGTTCGTCTTCACAGTACATAAAATTCTGTGTCAGATCTAAATATTTTAAGTAGGAATTTAATAAAATACCAATGATTCAAATAGATGCAGAAGTTCTATTTCTAATTTTGTATCAGACACATTGTGACTATGTACACTGACAACTGTTTTATTTTTTTATTTTTTTGATTTTTCACTCTTTCTCTTTAGGAAGTCAGTCTTATCTCCCAGTCACTGAATGTTTTTAAACGTACTTCAGAATCTTTCTCAGAATTTCTGTGTGCAAATAGAACTCTCAGATTTAACAAGAATATTACTAGCTTCTCTTGTCAATAATCAAAAGCTAGCAAACAACTTTTTTTCTTTTCTTCATATGTGTCTGAATGTATTCTTTGCTGTGTCATCCAATACCGAGGTATCCTATCCTGCTATGCTATTTTCACCCTTTTTAAATCTTACCTTTTATATTACAGGTCTGCACGCTATTTTTTCTCACACTGCTGCAGAAACTTTTCAAACACAATGAAAATTTATATTTTCCATCTACAATGAGAAGGCTAAGGCATCAAATGAAACAAGGCACTAATTTCCAGTAGAAAACTTTACCATACTGATACAAAAGCTTCTGAATTGGAGGAAAGGGTCAAGATGTTTTTTTTTGTTTATTTGTTTTCTGCTCTGTCACACTACTGTTCTGCTGCTCATTACAGGGGGAAGAGATATCAGTGTTTATGTTCAGCATCTAGGAAAATGATACCAAAGTCAAACACAGTGAAATTGCGTTTTAGATCCCATGTCAGTATAAAATAGAAAATATTTCACATCTTCTCCTGACAATAATGGCTAACAAGAAAGTTGGTTTCGGTCTAAAACATACAGTGATACAGAGAGTTGACAGGATACTCGTTTTCTTTCCTTAATTAGAATGTATCCTGTTTTTCTGCCTTTCTTTTCTGTTTATGGCTGTTGTGACAATCTCAATCTGAATTTACAGTGATCTACCTCCTTGTAGTCCATGCTGACATCAAGGCATTTTCTTTTGGCTGTTAGCCTGCTTGTTACTTGATCTGTAGATATAAGCAGAGGAAAACAAAACTAATCAAAAATGGAATCTCTTTGTGCCTTCTAAGACTTACTACAAAAAACTTAAACAACTTAAAGATCTTCTCCATATGAGTGGAGAATATCCTGAAAGCCACCAAAGATATAATTTACTTTACATATTTTCGTAATATTTAAAAGTGAAGCTGCAACCTCCAAGTGGATAAGAAATTTTATTCCTTTATGACTCTGAATAACTGCTGGACTGAAAATCTCGGAGTCTGGGTATAAACTTTTGGAAAATATGTAAATTCTGACTGCCTGTCCTTCCATCTACACAATATTCAATATAAAATCAGCAAAGTAAAAATGTCATTCTTGAGAACTGGCTTTTCTGTGACATTCACACAATCATATTAAAAACACATTTCTCAAAAAAATGTTTCATGAAAATAATTGTCATCAATAAGAAAGACAGATAAATAGAAAACATTCCCTTCTCTTCTCTTCTCTTCTCTTCTCTTCTCTTCTCTTCTCTTCTCTTCTCTTCTCTTCTCTTCTCTTCTCTTCTCTTCTCTTCTCTTTCTCTTCTCTTCTCTTCTCTTCTCTTCTCTTCTCTTCTCTTCTCTTCTCTTCTCTTCTCTTCTCTTCTCTTCTCTTCTCTTCTCTTCTCTTCTCTTCTCTCTCTCTCCTCTCCTCTCCTCTCCTCTCCTCACTCCTCTCCTCTCCTCCTCTCCCTCTCCTCTCCTCTCCTCTCCTCTCCTCTCCTCTCCTCTCCTCTCCTCTCCTCCCTCTCCTCTCCTCTCCTCTCCTCTCCTCTCCTTCCTCTCCTCTCCTCCTCTCTCCTCTCCTCTCCTCTCCTCTCCTCTCCTCTCCTCTCCTCTCCTCTCCTCTCCTCTCCTCTCCTCTCCTCTCCCTCCTCTCCTCTCCTCTCCTCTCCTCCTCTCCTCTCCTCTCTCTCCTCTCCTCTCCTCTCCTCTCCTCTCCTCTCCTCTCCTCTCCTCTCCTCTCCTCTCCTCTCTCTAGAAAAAAATATGAAAAAAAATTGCCAAATATATATGCACTAGTATATTAATCCATCCTAGGAAATGTTCCAAATATCATATTTGCATGTCTTTTTCAGTTGATAGTATGCTTTCTGGCAGATATTCAACCTGGTCCACCATCAGTCTCCCAAAAAATCCCTTGGCATCATCGTGTGTTGAAGACCATACTCTAGTTAAGTGGGACCCTTTCTTGGCAGTTAGGGGGATGTGATTTTTTTGGATTCCAGACTTTTTCCACCAGTCAGTTGAATGCCAGAAAATACTCCCTAGAACACTTTACTTGGTATTACTGATGTCATCACAGGGGCAACATATCACAGTATCATTGCTTACAATATTATCAACAACAAAGTCATCTGTCACAGCTATTGAATCTGCTCGTCACTTTGTTTAACTGATTTATATTTCAGTATAAACTGATCAGTGCCATAAATTGCTTCAGTTCTTGTACATGGCCAGATTGCAAACAGCAGGGAAAAAAAACTATCATCCATAAGCAAGCATTTAATTTCTTGGCTGAAAATCTCATACAGGAGAGAGGTCTCTAGTTTGTATGCTGGGAAACATTTACAGCTGAGACACCATCACTTAAATGGACTGTCATTTATGAGAATATTTTTGCACATGACTGAACAAGTCTAACCCACTTGCATTCTAATTATCTGAAATGAATGATCCCATTTCTGCTATCCTTCAGTCTGCACTTGCCATTATGTATATAGAGGTTCAGAGCATTATAAATTTGTGTCAGCTGTTTTGCTATGTAAACAGGTTTTTTTCAGTTTTTTTCTCTTATCACAGATGTTTTTTCAGATAAAGCTAGGAACTGTTTTTTGATTACTCTAATTATTGAAAAAATGTTAATAAGCAATAATGATGGATGAATCTCCAAAGCTTTATGATTTGGCTTGCAGGACTCCTTCCCTCTCTCTCCAAACTCTGATTTGGAAGAGGCTTGCTAGAATTCAGAATTATCTGTTTGGAACTTCTCAGAAGCACCTTGGTGAGCAGGGGAGGGGTTCTAGGCAACAGAATTTTTCCTTGGCATACAGAGACGGGGAGGCTAGAAAGCCCTAAAACCTTCTGAAAGTAAAATTTCAATTATAGCAGTATGGGATGAATTTTATGGGGATTTCTCTCTTTATGTCAGACCACTTCCACAACCACAGCCTGTGTCTCACACACACAAACTGGAATTTCTTTCTCACACTATCTGTTCATTTTTTTCTGAATTCTTAAATGGGAAAGTCCTCCAGGCAAAAGCTGAGCCTAACACAGCATGTACAGATCCTAGTACAGCTGATTCTGATCTATACTAACAGCACATACTGTAAACAACTGAGATATTATGTGATCTGACATTGAGGCTACAGCTAATATACTACTTATTTAAACTGGGCAGCTCAAGCCAGAAAAAGAGAAGCTATAATTTCAGAACAACATTTCAGTTATATTTAAAAATGTTCCCCACTCTTTGGGTTTGTGCTTAACCTTTTTTGACTAAGATTTTAAGATTTGTTTTCTAAGGATGTTTAAGTAAAACTTTGTATCAGAAGTTCTATTCATACAGTGATGCTAAGTATGGCCTCTAATGGCCTCTAGCCATTTCTGCAACGTAGACAGCAAGTGGAAGTAGCTGCTTCTTCTTAGGTGGATTAATAAACAAATGGCAAATGACTGTTGTCAGTCGCAAGATCATGCAGTTATCAACAGTGCTACAAATTTTTTTTAACCATTCATTTAGCTAGTCTCTGTATGGTTTAATCCTAGGGAAAAATGCACTTAGTTGGCCATACATTCTTTCATCACAAAAGATACTGCATTTTATAAGCGACAGATTTAATTTGAATAATTTCCAAGAGTGCAGAGATGACACCTGTATGTTACTGTGATAAAAATAAGACAATAAAGATACAAGGGTCTCCTAATTGCTGCTTTAAACCCTGATTGAAGCTGGTGATTTGTATCCGTTCTGTGTGGCAATACCAAAAGCACCACTTAGCTTGTGAGTGAGGTAGTGGGGGCAACAGTAAATCCTGTGGCTCAGGTCTAAATTGAGGCCAACAGAGAGGTTCCTGGAGCAAAGGAGACCTGAGGAAGAGAAAAGAGACCTGTCATTAGCTGACAGTTTTTGCAAGACAGGGTTAAGAGTGTTGGGTGTTGCCAAGTTAGGGAGTGCAAGAGACCTAGGTACTGAGAACAGGACAGGAAAACAGAGTGTGAAGTGCTATGGAATATAGACTCTGTCATTCCAACCAGAGCTGTGACAAATAGTACTTAGCTGCCTTCCAAAACGACAACACAAGGCCAAACATCTCAAGGGTGTTTATGGCTATGGTGGATTCTTCTGCGATCCTCCAAGGAAACCTGGAGGCTATATTACCTCTGACATACCTGTATGCCTATGCATACTGCATCAGGATAAACAGGAAGAACTAGAGATCTGTGTGTAGTTGCAGGGTCATGATCTTCTTGGAATTACAGAGACATGGCAGGATAGCTCACATGGCTGGAAAGCTGTCATGGATGGACTTTTTAGGAAAGACAGGCCAGCCAAGTGTGGTGGTGAAATTCTCTTTATGTGAAAGAGCTCCTGGAATGTATTGAGCTTTGCCTAGGAAGGATGAAGAAGGACCTGAGATCTAATAGGTAGGAATTAAGGGGCAAGTTAATATGGTAAGGCCTAATATCACAAGCCACCTGTTCAGGAAGAGGAAGTTGATGAAGTCTTTTATAGACAATTGAAATCACCCTCACAATCATAGACCCTCTTCTCATGGGAAATATTTGGTAAATAGGCAATACTGCTATGCACATGCACTCCATGAAGGTCCTGCAGGGCACTGATGACAACTTTTTGACAGGAGGCTGGAGGAGCCAATGAGAAGAGATGTGCTGCTTTTGCTGGTAAAGGATTGATTTGGGCTGTGATGGTTGGGGGTAGCCTTTGCTGCAGCAATCATGAGATGGTGGAGTTCAGGTTCCTGAGTGGAAAAAACAGATCAATATGTAAGTTTACAACCCTGGACTTCAGAAGATCTAGATTTGGTCTCCTCAGTAACCTGCTTGGATGAATCCCAGGGGTTAGGGCTCTTGGAAACAGAGGAGCCCAAGAGATATGGTAAATATCTCAAATATCTAAATATTAAATATATCTAAAATACTAAAGCACCACTTTCTCCAGGTTCAAAATTCATGTATCCCTATGATTCGGAAATCGAGCACATGAGTAAAGGGACCTGCATGGATGAGAAAGGAGCTTCTGAAAAAAAAGCACAAATGAAAGGAGGAAGTTTTCAGAGTATGAAAAAAGGGATTGACTACTTGGGAGGAATATAGGAATGTTGCCAGGGCATGCAGGGATGCAGTGAAGGTCTAAAGTTCACTTGTAATTAAATCACTGTAATTAAATCTGTCAAAAAACGTCAAGGACAACATGAGGGGCTTCTTCAAGTACACCACTAGCAAAAGCAAAACTAGGAAAACATGGGCTTGCTCTTGATACAGAGAAGGCTAAGTTATTGAGTGCCTCTTTTGCTTCAGTCTTAACTGCAAAGGCTGTAAATCCCAGATCCTGGAGGCAAGAGAGGAAGTATGGAAAAAGGGGGACTCACCCTTGGTTGAGGAGGATTGGAAGAGAAGTCATTTAGGCAAACTGGACACCCATAAGTTCATGGTCCCTGATGGAATATACACATGAGTGCTGAGGGAACTGGCAGATGCTTTTGCTAAATCACTCCTCATCAACTTTGAATGGTCACAGAGAGAAGGAGGTGTCTGAGGAGTGGAAAAACCAGTGTAACTCTACTCTTCAAGAAGGAGGACACAGGCAATTAATGGCCAGAGAACCTCACCTTCATTCCTGGAAAGGTTATGGAACAGCTCATTCTGAGTGTCATCTCTAAGCATATTGAGGAAAAGAAGGTTATCAAGAGTAGTCACCATGGATCCACCAAAAGAAAATCATGCTTAACAAATCTGATAACTTGTTACAATGGCATGATGAGCTGGGTAGATAAAGGGAGAGTATTGGATGTTGTCAGCCCTGACTTCAGCAACATTTCTGACACATGATATCCACATTGCAATGCTTAGAGGAGTATGGGTTAGAGGCGTAGACAGTGAGGTGGATTGAGAACTGCCTGAATGGACGAGCCCAGATGGTTGTGATCAGTAGTACAGAATCTATTTGGAAGCCTGTAGTGGTGTTCCCCAGGGGTCAGTATTGGGTCCAACCCTGTACAATATATTCATTAGTGACCTGGGGGAAGGGGTAGTGTCCCCTGAGCAAGTTTGCTGATGATACAAAACTGGGAGGAATAGCTACCACTCCAGAAAGCTGTGCTGAGTGTCATATTCAGTGAGACCTGGACAGACTACGTAGTTGGGTGGAAAGAAGCCTCATGAAGTTCAAAAAAGACAACTACAGGTTGTACACCTAGGGAGGAATAACTTCATATATCAAGTACAGGTTACAGGTTGACCTGCTGAAGAACAGCTCTGTGGAGAAGGACCAAGCAATCCTGGTGGGCAGAAAGTTAAACATGAGTCAGTGTTCCCTTGTGATCAAGAAATCTAATGGGGCTTACTAAGAACTAAAGAATATATATATAGAGAGAAGTAAAATTATTTGTGTCTTAGTTTGAAAGGAACACATTATAAGAGACTTCTTTAATTAAGTGAGGGCTCATAACTTTAAGAGGTTATAATTGTCTCATCAGAGTAAAAAGCCAGAACTCCAAGTGTTATTTTTCCAACTATGGAAAAATAACAGGAAAAAATCTTATTCTTCTGACCCTGGAACCCTCAGTTTTGGTTTTGTCCCTTCTCTCTGTAGGTCAACAGTCAGAGACTACTCAAACAAATGTATTTCTATGAGTTAGGAAATTTCCAAATTTGAGGCTGCACAAGTCAGTGGAGGAACAGAGATAAAGGAGTTGCTGTGACCAATCTAGGTCACTCAATGATGTTGCCATGATGTATTTGGGCTAATTTAACTTCACAATTTCTTTTCTGTTCAGGAGAGTGCAAATCAGTCAACACAAGGCAGGAACAAATTTCAAGTCAATAGGCTACCCTATTATAACAGTGGAATAATTAAAATCGATAAGAGGAAAAATAGCAGATGACTACTTTTCTCAAACTCAATAAGCATTAAAATATGCTATATATTTTTCACACATAAAAAATTAGACAATGCAAATGCATTGCAAAACAAAATGCAAAACAAATGCAACTGCTGTGCAGCTCAGTATATAAATTTCTTTATAATAAGCAAACAAACAAAAATATTGATTGCAAATTACTGCCTGATAGAGATATCCAAATTAGGTCTGTGAAATTGTAGCATGCTATCATGTGTTATTTTGGACTGAAAAATTTGAGCTTAAAACAAAAATAGCTATAGCCAGAGAGGAAACAAGGAACTAAAGAAAACAAATAAATTAACTAAAAATAGAATAAGAAAAGTTGTACCAGTTTGATTAATTTTTTTCTTTCTGCTTTCAAATGATATAATATTCTAAATAGACAACTACCTTAATTACGTGTGTACATGAATTTCAGATTATACTTTTCTGAGAAGAAAAATCATGCAAAAGTCTTTCCACAGCATCTGGGATCATGAATGCTAATGAAAAACAAATGTTGACTTAAAAAATTAAAAGTAGTATGATTTTATAATATTAATACTTTTTCTTTAGTGATCCTGCAGTTGTCTGAGCATATCTGCTTGTAGCAAAATAAAGACTGACTTCCTGAAGTCTTCCGTTTTGCTACTGCTATAGATTTGCTATATTTTGTTATAGAGTTCATTGTATTTAAATATCACCACTCATTACGTAGTATTTTTAGTACTCAGGCCACAGATTACCTCTCTTTGTAGACAGGAATGCAAAGAGAGCAGAGAACACAGAAAAAACATGATATAGGGTGGACATGCAAGTTGTCACCCTGAAAAGATTTATGCATCTGGTGACACCATGCACTGCAAGCAAGTCCTGCTGACACCAGTTCAGTTGCTCTCAACATCCTCTGTTAAATTTGGTTTCAAATATTTGCAGGCTCAGGAGCAATTCAAGAAAGGAAATAGCTGGTACTTTGTGTCTCTAAAGCCCTGAAAAAAACTTAAAAACAAGCAGTTTCTGTTTTAGTCTTTATCTCCAGGGTTACACACAGTCTACACATTTTCATGGCATACTGCAATATAACTTTTGATCTTGTATCACTGGACACCAGAGCATGAATTTTGCTTTTATGACTCGCTTTCAATTGTCCATTTCATGTAAGGAATGTTTTCAGTTAAACACTCCTTGAGTAACAAGCCCAGTTAAGTGTTTTCCTCCCTGCTCAGCAGTTCACACTGTGGTTCTCTGACCTTCACAGTGGAGCAGGATGACAAAGATAAACCTCCTGAACCCAGCCCCTGTTTTCTGCTTACACGTGTGTCTCACCTCAAGCAATGTGCTTTGGGTTGCTGTTGCTTCCACCTGGGGTGTCTTGCTGCAGCAGGTGGGAGAGAGTGCCTCCAAGTGATGAGTGACTGTGGTTTTTGGAGTGATGAGAGAAAATCTCCTGAGATTCTGTGAAACATGTAGTCACTTCTGTAATCTTTTTTCATCCTTAGTCTGTTGGGCAGAAACTTGGTTCTCCAGTCCTGTCAAAATGATTATCAGTACAATGGCGGTTCAGTCTGTGGGCAGTGTCTTGTGGATTTACTGATTTAATGAGCCATTTGCAGTTTCACTGTACCAGCCCTGTGTACTCAGACATGCATGGCTTGAGCTTTGAGACAAGCATATGCTACTGGCAGTAAGTGTTGCACGTGTGTGGCCCCAGACAAAATCACTTCACCAACAAAGAATGGCTGTGCACCACCACCTACACAATCCAGAAAGAGCTCTCAGCCTCTCAACCCTGCCTGTGTCCAGGCTCAATGAGGTTTCCTGTGTTGAAAATCTACTACAAAATGTACTGCATTACATTGTATGTAATGCCATGAGAAGGGATGAACTTCAAATCTTTAAAAAGCCAGAGTCTGAAATTTAAAATTGTTTGTTGAAATCTGCAAGATTTGAGGCCAAAAATAACATGTGGGGCATGTTATAAAAATAAAAGCTTGTGGGGCATGTTCTAGGTCACTGAATTCTGGACACATAGAGAAGGAGAAAATGTTTAGCAATAAATAAAGGTGGAGCTATTGTTTAAACAGTGATTATGCTTAGAAGTATCTGATACCTCTCTTTAATCCTTGAACATGATGAGATTGCATCTCTTCATTTCTTCTTCAGTGTTTCCATTTGAAACATTTTATTTTTTTTTAACTTTAACTTCAGTTTTACTGAAAGAACTGGGTGACTCATGAACACACATATGAACTGGTATCACAGTCCACCTAATGATCAGTCACTTCAGCAGCAACAACTTGATCAAGTGAGCCTGCACTCTGAATATTTGGACTTTTTTAAAGCAGATAGTCCCTTCTCTGCTATACAGTAGAACTAATGAGATGAATTTTATTCAGCAGTCTAATAAGTTTCAGCTTTTAAGCATTACAAGGGCTTCATTTCCATTCTCTTAGAGTTATTTTTACTGGAAGTTTTCTGGTGCTTGTTGCTACTGTGGCCACAGGGCAATAGTATTATGATGGAAAATCTTAGTGTCATATGTAGCTGTGCCATACTATAGCACAGTCTAACTTAGCTCTTTGGCTTCCTGCTCCCTGCCTTCTGCTGAAGTAGGAGTATCTCATGGTAATTGAGCAAACTGTTACTAACTTTGCATCTAACACGCTCAGACTGAAATATCTGGAAGGAAGTATTAATTGACTCTTCTCCTATATTAATAAAAATGCTCAGATTGGATAACAACCTGGAGCATGAAGTAGACGTGTGAATGCAGAGAGTAAGCAAGCACTTAGTTCACAGCAGTGAGAAGAAAATGCAAGAGGCTTTTAAAAATCTGCTTACAGCAGACAGTGAACTCCAGCTGAAGCCCCAGAGATGGGTGTGAAAAGGAAGCATTCTTGCTGTCCACTTGCAGGGTTATTCTGGGAGCTCAGCTCTGAAGGCAGAATAGAGAAAGGACAATCCTTTCTCTTTTTCCTCTGTTCACTGAGACCAAAGGCAAAAGGCGGTTTTTGTGTCAAGCTTTTATTTGCTTTGCCTGACCCAGGAAACTTAAATTCTCTGTTACAAGTTTCCTCATCAAACTATTTTACTTTGTTTTAATGAAATGTAATATAGAAACTGAAAACATTTTTATATGTTAGAGTATCTCCATCTTGAGGTTCTGAGATCTCGACAAAAGAGTCTTTTAAAATATATCTTGGAAAAAAATGCCTGTTTACTCCAATAGGTAACAGTGATGTTAGAAATTCTATTTAAATGGTAAACATATGCCAACGAGATTAGAATGTCATTAATTGTGGATATCATGGTTTGATATATTTGTAAAAAAATTGCTCTAATTGAACAATTACTGTACTTCTAAGAAGCAAAAAAATTCATGCAGAAGGATTTCTTTGTGTTTAAAAATAAAAGTAGGAGATTGGCAATAAAGAATCAGGCATTACTAGAAAACAAGAAAAATTACTATATTATTGATACAGTTGTCCTGTATTTGATGGGAACATGTAAGAGAGTATTACAGCTATGAAAAATATTTGGCCATTGAAATCTCATGCTCAGAGCTGGCAGAAAGCTGGCCAGCTGTAGCTGAGGTTTTCCTCAGCCAGTTTTTTTATAGACCATTCATGTGAGTCATGAAATGTTTGCATTTAGAAGTAAAGATACTTCTGAATTCTTCCATGTTTGACCTAGGAATAAAGGATCTGGATACAACAAGAATATTAATTATGAAATTTGAAATAATGAAAATTATCCTTAGTTTTCAGAATTTTTTAATCTGAAATTTGAGTGTTATCATGATGGTTAATTTTGATGAGATAAATACACTCACTTTTACTGTGTGGTTGGCTAGTAACACTAATGGGAGGTACATATGTGTTTTGGCACAGAAGATATCAATAAAAAGAGTACTAGTGATAATAATAAATTGTAGATAGATTAAGCTGTAAGGGAGGTTCTAGGACAAGTGTCCTGCTTTCAGCTGGCACCAGCTTTCAACTCATGACAAGACAACTAGCTGTTGTCTACTCTCCCCTGGAAACTTCTGCACTGACAATCCACTGGGACAACTGTACACTGCTATTAAGATGGCACTCATTCACCACTGTGAGCTGAACCTCATTCAGTACTGTGGAGCGGAACCTCAGAGAACAGGCAGCTCTGCCCAAGTAATTCTGATTTTTGCAAGTCTACTGTGTATATATACACAGGAGTTTGAGTGTATGAGTCACACAATTTGTAACATGCTAGGCAATTAATCTTATGCCTTCATTATGCTCAGCCATCTGAGGTGCCCACCTTGCTCTGCAGTTGATTTTTTTTTCTCACAATTAGATAAAGCCAACATAGTAAAATGTGAGATATTGTCTAGAAGTAATATTGAATATGTTCAATTAAAAAAATCGAAGCAGTTTTTAAAAGTGATGGTAGAAAAGTAAAATATATAAAAAAAACAACCAAACGAACAAACAAAATTTTTAAAAGTGATGTTAAACAAACGCAATTAGAAAATATCAAAACACAGTTTAAAAAAAAAATGTTCAGGACTGTGATCTGAAAAAGCTGTTCATAATATATTTGATTGGATTGCATTTGTCTTATCTGATTTTAGTACTTCAATATTTTTCTTATGAGAAATACAGAAACTAGATTAGTTGTTTTCTATATTAAACTCATCACACAGCTGTATCTATATCCTACCAGTCCTTGCATTATGCAGATAAAGTCCACTCAGCTTCCAAGCTTTGCTAACTGCAGTGTAAAGCTCCTTCTTCATTTAATATTAGTGTCATTTTTCAAAAATTTAATTTCAGTGATGTGTTCCTATTCGGAATTAGTAATTATTATTATTACAGCAATACTACATCATAACATAAGAAGAATACTTATTACTAGTCCTGATCAGTTCAAAAATCCCCAAAGGTTTAGTTTTCTCTACCACACTATTATTTTTAGTTTGGGTCATAGCTTACTTTTAAATTTTAGTTTTAATATTGACATGAGAACTCAGGAAACAAAGCTGAGTGCAAGGCTCTTGGTATAATGTGTTACAGTTTTGGGGTAGGGGATCTATGTTTCTCTGGCTGGGTCAAAACTCACTGTGTACTCCTGCCCCTCAGACTGAAAGAAAATTAAAAAGGTAGCCAACTTTTCCACATGACAGCTTTATCAGAGTTGTGCTTGAAGATGACAGGTGTCACACTAGCTGCACTTTAAGCTGGAAAAATCTTTGAACTTATCATCTTCACTTGGCAGGTTTTCAAATTTGTTATCACTGAAAACACAGAAATAATCTGTCAACAAAAGGAGTCAGAAAGGTTGGACAGTGCTCTGAGCTATAATCCCTGAAATGAGAGGGGCCAGATGTTGTTTTCACTGATATTATCGAAAGATATGTTGTCAGGCAACTGAGGCCAGAGGGCATCAAGGTAGACATCACCCCATGCACTTGTGAGGGGTATGCAAAGGGCACTCTGAAGAGCTGTGGGGAACAGATTCCATCAAAAGGTGCCCTTATCTCTTGCAGCTGCTCCAAGAACAGTGATTTGTTTTGTTCATTGTAGGCTTCTTCTGACCTCCACTCATTATGAGGCTGACAACAAAGATATCTCATATTTAAGCAGGAAAAAGAGCTTATTTATTAAAAATGTATAAAAAAGAGCTTAAAGAAATATCTATACATAAGGACTTATATGTTTATATATAAACATAAGTTTATATATAAAATTAATTTTACCATGGTAAAATATTCCAGGAACGTTTGTCAAATGTTCTGCAAATAATAGTGGTTTAGTATATTGCCTATGAACTTAACACAATGTGTATGTTTTCCAGCCTGTTTTCCTACACTTCATCTGTGAATGTATAGAAAATATGGACTTCAATCAAGCACTTTTAAGTTATTATTTCTGAAGTATTTTTTTGATTTTTACAACTTACGATGTTTAAGTGCTTGAATTAATAACCATGGTTGCTTCACTCACCAATGACCTTGCTTTAAAGACTTTTTTCTTAGAGAAAATAAAGTTACAAAGAGAAATGTACTGGGATTTTCATTCATCTTCTATTCCCTGTTTTATACATTTCATTATAATGGAGACAGAAAGCAGCTGCTTGTGCTTAAGTCATCATATCATATAAATGGTGAAACAGATGACATTTTTAAGGAGAAAATATTCTGCCTAGCTCTAAAGAATGCAAATAATCTTCATGTCAGCCTGTTTCTAATTTAATACATACCTAAGCAGAACAACAATATAGCAGCTGGAAAGCAGAGTGTGAGTGGTGTTTAGTTAATTACCTGAATAAGTAAGAAATTGTAATGAAAGCATATATCAAGATGATAATGGTCCAAGCAATGAAGAGTTAAGATACTTTTTTTCCTAGAAGTTTGAGGTCCAAAGTGTATTGCATAGTTAGAAAATAAGAAAAAGCACAATTAGCCAGTGCATAATACTTGATTCATATAAATATTTTGTGGAATTAATTTGCATTTCCCTTGAGGAAAATTTTAAAAAAATTTAGCGGAAAAAGCCCAAGCACCCCTCCCACATCTGCCCTCCATGAGCACACAAAAATACCTAATGGCAGTTCTTATTAGGCTGGTGAGGTAACTACTCTAAGCAAAACCAGTGTGTAGAGATGTCTGTATAGAGAACATTTTACATATTTGGTAGTGTTAACCCAGTATGTTGGTTCTTTGTACTTGTTTAACTCAGTATTGTACACATATGTGTTTAGTGTGTGATATTGCTCTTATGTAAATTGGCTATAAGTCAGTGGAACTCGGGGTGCTGGAAATCTACCTCTTTATTCCTCACATCTAATTCAGTAGCAAAATGTAAGAGTATTTAGGACCTCAGATTTTGTGATTTGGAAAGAGAAACTTTTTCAGCAAATCATGCAAAACATAAATGAAGCTGAGATGTTAAATTTCTTTCAAGATTGGACTCATAAATTTTTTATCTATCATATATCATTACATCAAACTCTCTTTCACTTCGTTCTTAAGCAAAGCCTTCATTAAACCCCTTACAAAGCCATTAATGTTTGTGAAATCCTATATACTATTTCATTCTTTACAGTTACAATATTAAACAATGTAATTGGTTTTCACAGAGTTCTCCCTAAAGATCAGTATCGCTGTGTCTTTTGGGCTCTCTGGAACTTGAAAACTGATACAAAGTTAGTTGGTTTTGGTTTTTGTTTTTTTTTCATTTGACACTGGACACCTGGATTTCAGGCATCAAATGAGTTGTGTCAGAGCCTGTGGTCTGGAGACATTCCTGCTGAAGAGGACTAAGTTTGCAGCAATTATGCATACAAGTTTTAGAACAACCAGGATTTTAAGGAAATATATGTACATTAATAGAACATCATAAATACAATGTCTAAAATATTACCTAACCAGGAATTTAAACCATGGTAGTTCCCCTCCATTAACATCATAGCACCTGGAAGCAGCAGATGTTTTCAGCAACTTACTGAATGAACAATAAAAAGGCCATAGCTCTTTTCAAAACCTGTGTTTTCTTTCAAAGGTGTAACTGCTTGCAGATGTATGCACTTAATAAAAATATTTAACTTAGAACTGAAAATAAAACTCCAGCTGTCCTTGTAATTTGATCTTCCTGTTTTACCTGAGCAACCTGGATCCTTGGCAAATAAGAACAGGTATTACAAACAGGTATAATTTTATTTCTTCTCAGTGTTGTTACCTGAATGTGACATGAACATAAAAATACTTTTAATTATTAGAAATGGTGTCAAAATGAATCCCAGGCTGACCTTTTAATACTTTAGAAAAGACAATGAAAAGAACTTCTATTTTTCACTTGTTCAAGAGACTTGTCTTCCCTTTTCCTTCTATTTCTTGTGTACCATCAAAGGAAATCTATGCAGTTCTTCTATCTTAGCTTGATGTAAACAAGAATGATAAGTCCATTGTATCCTTGACTTTGTCTTCCTGGAGAATGACGCAAGAGTTCAAGAAGCATTTGCTTGACACTCTCGGGCATGTGGTGTGATTCTGAGGGGGCCTTACACAGGTACAGGAATTGGACTTGATAATCCTGACGGGTCCTTTCCAGACTGGCATATTCTATGATAAATTAACTTTTTGGAAGTGTTAAATTAAGCTACAAAATTGCTGGATGTATCGGACCAGTGTAAGTATCAATGCTAAGAAGCATTTATAATAGTCTCTCTGTCAGAAAGTCTTTTATCTTGTCATGCATTTACTGTTATTAGAAAAATGAGCATTTAAAAAAAAAATGTTTTCACTTATTTAAAAATCCAATAGCTGTTCAGAAATGATTTTTTTTTAGTGTTGGATCATTTACTGATACCTAACAGTTGTCATGAACATCCTTTGACCCTATCATGGCAATAAAGAAAGTATAAAGAAAGATGTCTGCTGTCTTGATTCTGCCAGAGCAACAATATGAAGTCTTTGTACTAATTAGAACTCTACTGAGAAGTAGCAAATCCAGATAGGATACTCCAGAAAGAAGTATCTACTTTCTCTGACATTACTAGCATCTATATTTTTATAGTTCCACTGAAACCGAATCAGTTTGTTTAAAATATTGCAAGAATTCAGTGATACAGCACTTTTCCACATGTAAACATCTGAGGAAAAAAATTACCTCATAATTTTTAGACATCTGGAATAATATTTTTTAATATTTCCATGAATCATCATCTAGTATGAATGACTAAAACACAAATTTCAAAATACACTTTAGGCAAATAAGAAGTATTAAGAAACAATTATTGTTGCAAGATTTTATACCAATCAAATTTTCATTTTTACAGCCAACTTAAAAAAACCCAAAACACTGATACTTAATACTTCAAAAAGTTTGTTGATTTCTCATCACTGAAAAATATTTTAGGGTTTCAGGAAAAGTAGCACACCATAGTAAAAACATCTGAGGATATTATTTCTCATTTTCAGTCTGCCAATATTAAGCTTACTGAAAAAAATTGTATTTCATGAGTGGAGATGTCTGATGGATAAGTAATTCAGAGATGAAACTGTGAAGGCAATCAGACATTTTTTAAATTAAATCTACTTTATGTAATGCATTAAATAAAGAATTATAAGCCTGCTTTTGTCATCAGAAGTAGGATAAGGAAGGGAAGAGGCTCTATGTGAAATTGTGAGAAGAAATAAAACTTAAACTGCATCTCTTCACTCCTTTTTGGGTTTATACACTGAATATGGTCAATGGTTAATCCTAATTCACTCCAAGTACCTAACTCTTCAGTTGAGAGCTCAAGATCAAGCTGATGTAGTTGAAAATGTTCAGTCATTAATTTCTACCTTAAAGTAGAAACCTGATCTGTCATGTAATGCTTAAAAACCTTTTGTCAACCAAAATCCAAGTCAATGTGACACAGAGACTCATCAATTACAAATCCTTGTATCATAGTCACATGCTACAAAGGAAGTAGGGAGGATATTAATAAGCCTTTTTGAACACTTTGTATACCTCTGGGAAGAGACACTGAGCAGGTACTTGAGTGTACGCTGCTTACCTATGGAAATCATCTTGTACAGACTTCTAAGTGAGAACAGCACATTAGAGATCAATCTGTCTTGATGGCACTGAGGTTTTCTTGGTCTAAGAACTTTTAAGAAATACTATGTATAATTCTGGTTCAGGAATTTTGCAGCAGAAGCAGAGACTGTGACATTTATAAATGTATTGATCAGCACATAGTTACTTTGAATATAAGCCTACCAAAATAGTGTACATAATAACAGTAGTTCATAATGTTGGTATGGTGTAGCCAAACACCATGTATAAACATTTTACATAATTTTGCAAGCAATGTGATCACCAAAGAAGCAGATGAAGACTGGTGGACTTGCACTTGAAAAGTTATCATGGAAAAAACTGACAGGCAGTTAAGATATTAGAAGAGACTGCAAAAGCTGGAACATCATGCTGAAAGAGCCAGGACTGCTGTCAAGATCGAAGAATACAAGATAGCAGCATTGAGGACAAAGGACTTCTTTCATGGAGAGGAAATGTATCCAACCCATCAAATTTCAGGAAGAAAGGTGAAAGAGGACAAAATTACAATGGCTTTTACTTCTGTCCAACAGCACTCAGATCTGATCATTGTGACTTCCATGACCACAAGCCATCAAGGACCCCAGATATAAATCCAACCTTAACTCCACAGTATTTAATTCATGGCATTGCAACCTCATAACTCCTTTAGGACATAAGTGTCAAAAAATAAGGAATTTGTATATGTATTGGTAGTCATGGTATAAAATTTCACACAAACCTTTTTGTTAATGAATCAATTTTCAGGTTTAAATTCAACAGATTTGTAAGTCTCCTAAACATCACCATCATCATAAGATCTAATCCTCTGATATGTGAACATATTGTTATTCATATATGCCTATATCTGTAAAATATATTTACACATTTTTTCAATGGCAACATAGACACAAACAATTGTGATTGTTTCAGTGCTTTCCATGAATGAATCATATACTTCATGAGTTGATTCGTTATTGCTATACTGTTAGTGCTTGTAGTAGAGATAAAATTAATGTCTTGAGCAGCATAATTATTTGAAATGTAGACATAATTTATTAAACATACCCATAATAACTTCTTTCTAAAAATTTAGTGAAAGATGAAATGTTATGACAGCTGTCATGTTCAGGAGTGTCAAAACATTAGACTATCAACCTCAAAAATAGCTTCAAACACATAGAAGTGCAATTTCTCAAATATATCGCAAGAGAATGAAAGTCAATTTTCTATCAGTTATTTTCGCAAGTCCAATTATACACAATAAAAAGAAAAAAAAATTAAACACCATAGAAACATAGAATCTCAGAATGGTTTCACTTGAAAGGAGCCATAAACATCTATTTTTTTGTCACAAAAGCCTTATCGCTTTTAAACACAAAAATTAAAATTTTGTCTACATGAATATTGCCAGATAACAAAAAGAAGGAGTAGAATGGGAATAGGGAGGACTGCAGAAGAGTTTTACTTCAAAAGATGGAGAGTGAAGGGCTGTCCTGCTGCACAGATGACCAGTGCATCACACTGTGCCATCTCCTGACCTGTTTGAAGTTGCCCTGGTGGAGAGTTGGTGATATTAAAGAATCCAGGTTAGAGTTGGTGGCTGACAGATGGCAGTGGAAAGTTGATAGTGAATAGTTACTCTACAGCCCTCACAAGAGAGAATCACCTCCCTTGACCTTTTGACCACATTTCTTTTGGTGCAGGCCAAGATATTGTTGGCCTTCCTGGCTGCATCACACATTGTTGGCTGATATTGAGATTCTTTTCAACAAATTTCCCCATAGAGCCACTAGAATGCATAATCTGACCATTCTGGACTAACATGTTTTCATCATCTGATATAGCTCGTTCTAGCAGTCAACAAAGATGTGGAACCCAATGACAATATGTCTAGTAGAAGGTAATAAAATAGATAGTTTCTGGGAATGAAAATAAATTAAAGTTTATTAGGGAAAGTTTTCATGTGAAACTCGTGAGACAAACCTTAAGCTTTGAAAGATAATTCATACTTTCTGAGAGGAAAAAAAAAGTAAATATTATTAAAAATTAAAGTTTAATGTCATAGAATGTTAATGATTTCTTTTATATTCAAGTAACACCTGTATCAGATTATGAATATTAAAAAAATAGTGAAAAAGATAACTTTTTTCCTTTCCCTCCCCTTCACATTTTTACTTCCTTCACTTTCAATGCCCAATAATGGGGGGGGGGTTTCCATTACTTTTTGCCATATGGTAAGAAAAATAGTGTTTAAAGATAATCAGACAAAGATGATGGTATTAAAAGCATCTTTAAATTAGAAAACAAAACCAGAACAAGAATAACTGTCAGAGTTTTTATATTCAGATGAGTTTATTTAAAAAAAGCAATATTTCAGTACTGAAAATTACTAACTTTTGTGACAATGCACTATGAAAAATAATGACATTTCCATTCTAAAACTCTTCAAATCCAATTAATTTCTGCACATGACTCAGTTGAAAAATATCCATAATATAGCACTGTGTGAGTTCTCTAGAGGATCAGACAGCAAGGTCCATAATTTAAGTGATCTTACACTTTAGAGCTCTTCAGAGAGTGACACTTTTGGAGCATAATTTCCCGAACAGGAGAGGGACTGTGCACAGTTATTTCTTTACATAGTTGTTGTGTTCTTTCCACTGTGTGATGTTTAGGTTTTTTTCAGTTGATATTATGAGACACCATTTGGCACTACAAGTAACCTCCAGTTCAGTTGAGTGACGAACATAAAACACAGTGAGACCATGTCAGGAAACTACCAACAGCAGCTGAAGCTTGGCCAAAGCATTTTTCCCTGGAAATCACTTCTTCTAAGTTGAGCATCCCAACGGAGCAGTGTGCTAGCGGGAAAATATTTCCCAGGCATGTAGGGGCTCTCACACTGTTTTTAAGAGACCTGTAAGAGGAATGTTGTCCCAGGAGTCAGGCTTACCTACAGGTCACAGGAAGAACTTGCAACTCTTTAAATACCACTGTTTATTAGCATTCTGCTTAGCAGAATTTCCTGACATTACATCTCTGTGGAAATGACTGGGTAGGCAGCACCCTTCACAAAGGCATTTTGAGGGTTGTTCAGACATAAGCTAGTCAGAAAATGGAACTTTTCATGTTACAGGTAAATCCAATTAATTTTTTCTCCTAAATATAATTATCTTCCTTTCTCAAAAAAAACCTCAATAGCCCCAAAAACCAGAAAAAAAAATCCAAAATACAACAAAACTAAAAACCAAAACAACAATAAACCCCATACCTAATTAAAAAGTCCCTAACAAAAGCAAAAGCAAAAAGCAAATAAAAGAACAAAAAACACAACAAAAAAATAAACATGATAAAACCCCCAAACAAAAACAGAACAAAACCCAAGACAAAACAAAACAGGAAACCCCAAACAAGAGTCTCCAAACAACTTTTATCTTACTTTCCAGCCTGAAAGACCTAATTATTCTGAGGAAAAGGACAATGGCAAAAAGTCTAGACTCATATATAACCACAAAATAATTACATTCTGCCTTCTGCTCAGGAAAAGACACAACTGAGATGAATGATAATTCTAATTTTCATTTTAACCTTGGTAAAAAATAGAAGCAATAGATGGAATTATATGAAATTACTTTTTTGTTTGTTTTCTACTGGGTTTTTGGTTTTGTTTTGCTAGTCAGCTAAGCACTGAATGTTGTCTGCAAACTACCTGTAAAATCAAAATGGAATAGCAATTGTTACTTCTTGCACAAGGTATTTGTAAACAGAAATTTCTTAGCCTGGGATGCACTGTGACATCTCTTTTTGTCTCAGTACAAAATGTTATGAAAGGATAATATTATTTTATGGTACATTTTGGGTAATGCAAGGACTGAGATTGTTCTGCTCAGAACACATAAATGGAGTAAAGTTTTGATTGTACTTGCAAAGATGATTTTTATGTTCCTAGTCAAGTGACGTAAAAAAATAGCAATATACTTATTTTGAAAAAGTAACACAGAAGAAGCCATTTCCAAATAGGAAATTAAAGTTGAAGGAGAAATACACTCATTTAACCTTTATTGAGAAATAATTATTCATGTAGAAATAAGACTAGGCTTGAAAATTCAGACAATATTTCATGAAACGGTGCATGAATTATTTTATGGGCAGACCAAATAGAAATTTCTTTCCTCTGGCAAGAAAAAATCCCTAAACAAAAAGGCACCACTAGAGATACATATATAAAAAATGAAGTTCAGAGACAGAACTTGACTTCAAGAAAGTCTTTATGATGTTATCATTTTCCATTTTAATGTTGATGTTGGTATACCTTTCTAAGAGTGCAAATATCTATAAAGCTATACCATATGAAAAATGAGCTGTCACATGGAGAGAAACAGAGCCCAGAATAATTTGACATTTGCTGAACTGAAGTGTAACTTAATATGTAAAATAATTCTGCATGATCTCTCTCTGGCCTTATTGTAAACATTAAAGGAGTTTGCAGACACGGTGATGTTTTGATTAAAGGTGATTTCCTTTTATTTCCAGAATGACAGTTTAATCCCTGTCTATTTTAACTGTTTTAAAACAGCTAAGCGGGAGGTGCATAAACAAAATTAGCAGTTAGAGAGACTACTGTTAGCATACTTGAAAACTACTTTTGAAAATAAGTAACATCTGTCCTTCCATATAATGATTCTAATTTTACCACTTGAAGTGAAAAAAATATGGACAAAGGAAATGTAGATCAGGAAAGGGGAAGTTTTCCTGGAATTCCATGCTGCTGGTAGTATTGTTGATGTGATATGAAGTGGCTGTTATGAAACATCCTACTAAATCCAACAAAAACATATTAACTCCTCTCTCTTTTCTTTTTTTTTTTTTTTTTTTTTTTGTAAGACTTGCTTGAATGCAACAGCTTTTTCAGCAGCTCCCTGACACAACTTTACTCCAAAGTTTTCTTGATCACCAGAACTATAGCAGTGAACATTGGAATAATACTGACACAGACCTGCAGTTTTCCAACTTGAAAATCTGAAGAGATTAATGTGAAAAAACATCCCATTCTGCTATTTGTCTAATTTTAGGAACTGAAATTAAAAAAATGTTAGCAAGGATGCAAGCATTTTTCTCCTGATGTACTAATGTTTTCATATAACAGCATACTGAATTAAAAAAAAAAAAATAACCAAAACCAGCCCTAAACAAAACAACAGAAACAAAACAAACACAAAAATCATGAGCAGCAATTAAAAAAAAAAAAAATTGCTTTGCAAACTCCAGGATGCAAGTAGCAACTCCTTATCCTGGGACTGTTCTTATCTGACTATTGAGAGATACTTCAGTTTCTCACCTACAAGTGTGGTAAAGCATGTGCTCTGCAAACCTGATGGAGTTGAGATCTATCCTCATAATATCTCCTAAGAAAAACATTCTGGAATTGCCATGTAATCATGAAGTCTGACTATGTTTATGTATTGTAAGAGGAATATGTTCTTTGTCATAACAGTATCAAGGTTTTAATGAAAAATGTAATGGGATTGTATAACCAGTTATGATTTTTAATACTTAGGGGACAATCTGCCTGTCTTCTCTTTGAGCCCTTTGCCATACCTACACAGACTGCTCAGCAACAGCAGAAATTGCTCTGGGAAGATTTTGTGGCATTGTTACTACTTGCCCCTGAGAATACAGGGAGAGGAGAACATGGGACAGACAGGAACAGCACAGTACTATGATGTTTCTTAGGATTCTGTGACAAAGCGTTTTTCAGATGGGCCAATCAGGGCACCATTAACCTCATATAAAAGAGAGAAGTGAGGAGAAGAGCCAGATAAGTCTACTAATGTTGTGTCCAAATGACAGTTCCACTTGTGAGGGTTTATTCCTTACATCCAATTGATGATGCAACATCACACCGTTGATGACTGCAAAAATTTAATATTGAAGCTAGGGCACAGCTTCAAAAAACTCCACTGGTTTGGCAGAGTTCTGTGGTGATGTATGGAGGAGGAAAGTAGTCTTGCAAGGTTCTATTACTGAACGCCCATGGACATTGCTGTTTTAGAGGTCTCAGAAGGAAAACCAAAGAGCTTTTGCTAAATTCCTTTACATTGTTCAGGATTTCACTGTTGCGATTTTAACAGGCCAACATAACTGTAAATCTGAAGTGCCTCAAGTGACTAATGCTACCTGTATTTTCTAAGCTATGAGGACAACTGTTTTTTTAATTGAGCCTATCCAGTAGAAATATTGATATTAAAATATTAAACAACACCAAACCAAACAAAACTATTCTTTATTTATTCTTAACATATCTTCTTAGAGTGATGAGTTGGTTCATTTTTCTAAAATAAAACTTAGCCATTTTTCTTTAAGGATTTTGTCACTTGAAGATAGTATAATACTATTATTAATCAAATCATAGCATAAAATCTGCATAATCTGCAGCTGTGAATATTGAAATATGACTACTTTGCAGTAATTTTTTGGGGAATCATTCATCTTGTTAAAGGGTCATTTGAACAACATCTGCAGAGAATCAAAGCATTGTTGAACAATTTAACGTGGAAGGGACCTCTAAACATCTCTGCTCAAAGCAGCTCTATTTAGAGCAGGTTGCCCAGTGCTATGTCCATTTGAATCTTGAACACCTCTAAGTACAGAGACTCCACACTCCAGAAGTTGGCCACCCTTGTGTTAAAATAAAATTAATAATAAAAAATTAAGACCTCATCAGAATTTCTTATGGTCCAACAGGCACATTGTCCTACTGATGTATATCACAGAGTTCTGTTTAATTTTCTCTGTACCCTACCTTTGTACCCACTGCAGAGAGCAGTAAAGTCTATCCTTCCCCTTATCTTCTACACACTGAAACAGCCCAGAGCCCTTGATTTCTCCCTGTATGTCCTGTGTGACAGTTTTGACCATCATGTGAATTCTCCACTGAAATCAGTGGGTCTATCAGTTCAAGTCTGGACTATCAGGGCAGTCTTATCAGCACCAAGTAATGGATCAGGATCCTTTCCACCTGGTGGTGCTGGGGCTGTTTTTCTGCCCAGACACACTGCTGAATCTGACAACTTGCTGGTCCCAAGTTCCTCAGGATATTTCTGCAGAGCTACTTCTAGCCATCAGCCCCAGTTTGCCCTGTTCCAAGGGTGAGTTCACCTCTCTCCAATACATTTACATCCAATGGGCATCTGGCATCTTCCCGTGGGACCTTTCCAAGCAAGTCTTTAAGCAGGCCAAAAATCTGCTCTTCTCAATTTCAGGATGTTTGCCTTTGTTTCCTTCTGTTTAGCTCACTTCCCTCAGGATCTAAAGCTCCAGAGTCTCACAGTCTGCCAAGACTGTCCTCAATCTTCATATCTTCAACCATTGCTTCCTTGTTTGTGAGTATTATCACCTTCCCTTGCTGATTTGTTAACCAATTGCATTGAGAATTTGTCCTTGAACTTCTTCTCTACAGCCACCTCAAAGGGGATTGTAATACGGGGATAAGGGGGGAGGGAGGTGGGGGCGTGGGGTTTTGGGGCAGCTGGTCTCTTCTCACTAAAAACTAGTAATAGGAAGAGCAGGGGAGGTTTAGATTGAATGTTAGGCAAAATGTTTTTACAGAAAGGGTTATCAAGCACTGGAATGGGCTGCCCCAGGAAGTGGTTGAATCACCATCCCTAGATGTGTTTAAAAATCATATAGATATGGTGCTTGGGGACACTGATTAGCAGTGGGCTGGTAGTTCCAAGTTAGTAGAGTTAGGTTAAAGGTTGGTGGATGATCTTAAAGGCCTTTTATAACCTGGAAGATTCTATGATTCTCTGCTGTTGAGATCTCTGGCCACCTGGGCACACTGCTGGCTCATATTCAGCCAACTATAATCCCATAACCCCAGGTCTTTCACTTCTGAGAAGCTTTCCAACCACTCATCCCCAAGTCTGCATTGTCACATGGGGTTGTTGTGATGCAAGAGCAGGATACAGCCTATACAGATACCACTGCAGAACTTTCCTACCCTCAAGAAGGTCAACGCCCTTGCTCACCTTTTTGTCTTCTACAAACTTACTGAAGGTGCTCTCAGTCCCCTTGTGTAGATAACTGGTAAAGATATTAAAGAGAACTGCCCCTACTGGCTCAGTATTTTGGCCAGTTCTCTTTAGTTCACCCCTTCTCTGTACCTGACAACCCTGCCCTTCATGAAGCACCTAAATCCCTGCACTTCATTTCAGCAGATGTCGGATCTGTACCACTACGTCATTGTAATCCCTTTAGGGTCACAATTTACTTCCTCTGCACTCACTGCTGAGGCTTCCCTCTTGTCTCTAGGGCCACCTGCCTTTCTATGTGAGAAATTGAAATGGGTAACAAGATCTGCAGCTTTTTTTGGTGAAGTTTGAGACCCCCTCTAGTCATGCTGTGCCTTGGACACCTTAACACTTTTGTGTCCTTTCTTGTCTTCTTTTTGTGGGAACTCCTCTCTCACATGTTTCCTGCCCCTCTCATGAGGCTAACAAGCCTGTTTGCAAACACATCCTTGCCCCATATTGTCTGGCATATCCCATCCCTATTCAGTAGCATTTTTTGTGAGAAAAACTAATTAGTAAGACTGGAGATGAAGCATAAATGACACTGCTGGCCCTTTAAACAATCACCCTATCCTAACTTTTATGCCTTTAATTCTACATATATATTCTTACTAAGACTGAATGCTTCTTACATATAACCAAATGCCTTAAGTGATGAGGATAAAACCTACTTATGCCTGGATTATTTTCAGAGCCTAATATCCCTTTATAAATGTAATCCATGACATTCAGAGCTCTCTTTTCTATAAGCCATTACCACAGTGAAAAAATGGAATTGAGAGCACTTCCCAAAGTTCTCTTAGAACTTTGCATTATTTAGTATTCTGATGTGATCACAACGGGAGAAGGATAATGAAAGGAAACCCAAGTGTATTGAGTATTCTACTAACTAACTAACTTTAATTTCTAGTAGATATGTATGTGTTTAATGAAACAATTGTGCTGCCTTTTCAGAATTCTGAGTTTTCAGCTGTTCTGTTAAGAAGCTTTCTATTCCATTCCTCACAATATATTACCTAAGATGTAAAAAATTATAGTTTTATTAGAAGATCACAGATTAAACTTGCTGGGCTGCTAGCTGGAAAAGCTGCTCATTGATCAGTATTATAAGTACATTTCCAACAAACAAAATACCTGGGACATGCCTATGCTAAACTCTTAGGGGAAAGTTTCTCACTCTTAACTTCACTTCAAAATAAATTTCAATTACTAAAAAGGGAAAGGGTCTAAAGACCGAAACTTTAAATCTAAAAAGCTTCAGTAGTTCTCTTAGATGTCTAGAGTTTTTCAGTAAGACAAAATATATGCTTCAGTTACATGTAAGTGGAAAAAACCCTTTTTGCTAGCTTATAAGAGATTATTGTCTGGAGTGTAAGAGCATCTGGCATATTTATTGTGGGAGTCATGTTGGCATGTAACATCTGTAAGAATACAAAAATTCAGATCAATAAGCCACTGTAAAATCTTACCTTTGATATTACTGTATTGAGTTCTATGTAATAGACAAGGAAGTCTTCACTTTTTCTGATACTATAACCCAGTTATATTCTAATATAACTGAAATAAGAACAGATGAAATATGCAAGATAACAAAACTAAAACATGCTTATGATATTGGATTTCAGGATTGCACACATTTTATCTTCAGTAAACCTAGGTTACAATTCTATGATTTATTGGAGATTTACTTGCATCCTAGAGGTCCCTTTAGGCCAATATAAAACAAGTATTAAAGCTGTGATAGAAATGTAATTTAAAACCTCAGAATATATTTAAAGTTTACCTTGGGATTAATTTTTACCAGTAGCTAGACTTACATTTTTTCTGTATGTAGCACATATCTCATCTACATAAATGAAATATGTAATTTATATGCCAGTTTCTTTAGCAGTGGCAAATATTTCAAGCTCTTAATAGTTCCCTGCTACAGATTTACAATCTAGATGTCTTGTATGAGGCAAGAAGAAGTTTAGTGATTTCTGAGCTCAATAACAACTAAATGAACATTTCATAACAACCCAACTAAAGATATTGAGAAAAAAAAAAATCACAGAATTTTTAGTTAAATTTTTTTTAACAAAACCGTAACTCAGAGTTGGCAATACCTGATATACAGACTATTGCTTCCACCAGGTAAACATGTTTTGTTACTTAATCCTTGAATAGCCTAAATTGAAGAGACAGAGTACTTTTGCCTCATTTATTTGAAAGAACTGTGATTAACATTTTTTTGGTAGATTTCTACCTGGTATCATACACTCAAACTAAGAAGCAGAACAGAACCCACTGATCCAAGACTAATTAATTAAATACACAAAACAAAGACCTTTTCAAAAAGCCATCTGAATGGATTACTGAGAATATGTAGTACTCCTAATCAGTAATGATTAACCTTTTCTTACAAACCACAGTCCTGCTAAGAAATCTTTTTAAAAGAAAGAACATACAGATAAATTTGGTATAAACAGTTGTATTTAACTTAATTTTCTTAAAAAAAAAAGAATATGTAACTAAGACACTTATCAATGAATAAGAGTCCTCAAACTCTAGCTTTATTTCATCTCAAGGTATTTCATCATTCCTCATCACCCCCATTCCTCTGATGGTTTGTATGGGAAATCCATTATCGGTTTATGGCTTCCTAAACATTCTTGCCATGGTCTGTGGTTTGTTCTTATCAAGGATACGTGTAGGTGTCATAATCTCAATCTAAAATGAAGAAATTACCTTCTGTCTTTGCCTACAGATTTCATGTCTCTGAAAAAATCTGAAATGCAAGCTCCCTCCCTCCCCTAGTCAAAGAGGAGGGAGAAATTCAATTCTTCAATAAAGAAAACATTGTATCACCAGCAAGAGAACAATGACCATGAACTTCCTAATAATGATAAATACCATCATAGAGAATACATTTATATTCTCTAATAATAATAATAATTATTATTATAATAATTTAAAAAATGCAGCTTAACTTCAGTATTTTAAACCCCTAACATTATCTCCAGGAGTTTTCTTAATAAGCATGTAAAAGGCAAGACTTTTTTTTCTCCTCTCATATTCTAAAACATACAATAAATATTTGTTTTACATAACTATTATAAGTTAATTTATAAGCCAAAGAAACTACTTTTGTAAAAGATGAGATTTTACCTCAGTTTCTTAGAAATGCACAATAATTCTGCAGCCCTGGATATACCTCTCAGAGGTATTATTTAAATACTTCTTAGTTCTAATCTTCATTTTTTGAACAAGGAGCTTATAGAAAACCAACAACCATGACTATTTAAAAGATAAACTCATCTTACAAGTAATATTGTTACTAAGTTTTGAGCTTTTTTTTTTAACTGCTTACACTGGCACATAGCCATATTATACATATATATAAGATAGAAATAAATAAACAAACAAGTATACATATATATATATATTATTATATATATATATAAGCTATAATATAGCTCATTACATCCTTCTTTCTGCTCTGTCTCCCTACTTTCAAATGCAGCAACAATTACACCATTTTAATAATTTTCTATATTGTCACACTTTGCATACACTTCTTTAACCAAGGTTGGGTTTTTTTTTGTTTTGTTTTGGAGGTCTTTTGATCTAAATTATCATTTATGTGAAGCAAACTGATAAATACATTGTAAACTTCCACTTCTGCAAGGGTGTTGGCAATGCACACGGTTAAATAAAAATATATAAAACTTGAAAACACTGCAGATCTGCAAATACGCAATGTGGTTTAACAATTCTCACAGATGTCCAAATTAATTCAGACCACTTACAGTCAAAGAACACAAATCCCATGTCAACATGTCTGGGTCTAACAAGTGCACAGATTAAGTAGATTCAAAAGGTTAAAGATGAGTTAAAAACATTTTGTATTAACTAGGATAAGGCATGTAGCTTACTGAATGCCCTGCTTTGGCTTGGCTTGAGCTCATCATCCTTCTGAAACATAAATGTGGTACATTTTTTTATTTTAGAGCTTCACTGTGAAACCTACTTAGTCAAAAAATAAGTAGGGAGACAAGATTCAAGAAGTGTTAATGCCACTAAGGCAGTAAAATCTACATTCAGAGTGGAAATTCAGTTCACTTACAATACCCTCAAAATATAGATATAATAAATTACATATAATAAAAATATGTTTCTAGTTTACAAATTTCAAACAAAGAAGACTAACTTCCTACGTCACTGGAAGAAGACAATGTATCTATGATCTGTTCTATTAAACACGAAAGGGGTAATAATATCAATGAAGATGATATGGGAATCAACAACCTTCTATCAAACTAATATAAGAACTATTGCCCACAAAAGATTAAGGGTTCCATGGAGGACACAGATTTATTTGATGTGAACTAGAATTTCTCAAACTTGACTAAACAAAAATGTACAGCATCTACAAACAAACAAACAAGCCCAGAAAAATATGCAGTAATCAAATCCATAAACATAAGCAGTGTTCCAGGATGGCCAGGTTTCTGAAGGAGATTTATGAAGTCTTGTATCATTTCATAATCTTACAGATGGTAATTAACTAAGATATGGAATTCTCATGTCATGGATGACTCAAAAGTTCACAGGATTTTCATGGGTGATAAGAGGGGTGATGTACAATGACCAATCCTGACCTACCTTTGCCCTACTGAAGTCTTAGCATTTGTTAATAAGCATTGTCTTCTGCTTTGCCTTTTCCTTTGAATATGAAATATACATGTAGCACTGAGAACAAACCTCAATTTGATACACATTATTCTTTTCCCAAATTTCATTACAAAGTTTCAACACCAGTATCATCTCTTCTCTGCCATTGTTTCTTGTGCTTGCAGAATCACGTGCTGTTTGATAGTGAAGCAGATGACAGTAAAACAAAACAAAAAAAAAACACTTAAGCCAACAAAGATGTCTACCAGTCATGTCAGAGAATCACAGAGTCAACTGGGTTGGAAAGGACCTCTGAGATCACAAAGTCCAACCCTTGATCCACTGCCACAGTGACCATGGCACTGAGTGCCACATCAGTCTCTTCTTAAAAACATCCAGGGACAGAGAATCCACTACAACCTTGGGCAGCCCATTCCAATGCCTGATCACCCTCTCTGTAAAGAATTTCTTCCTAATATCCAACCTAAACCTCCCCTGCCAGAGCTTAAGTCCATGCCTTCTTGTCTTACTGGTAACTCCCTGGGAGAAGAGCCTGACCCCCCCCCTGGCTCCAACCTCCTTTCAGGGAGTTGTAGGGAGTGATGAGGTCTCCCCTGAGCCTCCTCTTCTCCAGACTGAACACCCCCAGCTCCCTCAGCCCTTCCTCACAGGACTTGTGCTGGAGTCCCTTCATGTGATTTTGTCTTTGTGTCTGCAATTAATAAAGTTGCTTTGAGATTAGTACTACAAATTAATCACTTTTGTATTAATATATATCCTTTATCCTATATCCTATTAATATATCCTTTTTATTTGATACCAAGTTCCACAACAAGATTTGAGTATATCTTTCAGTGGAAACCGGCTTCATATAGAGGGGTTTTTTCTGTCTGATCTACCCAGTCTTTCTTCCCTTTTTTTTTCTTTTGTTTGAGCACTTGCTGAGGTATCTGCTTTCTTTTTTTTTTTTTTTTTCCACAGCTTCATGCACTAAGGTTGTTTAGAGAATTCCATGAATGGGTGAAAAATCTAAATTTACGTGGTGTTACTGCTGCTCCAGATGATAATCTAGGATGAACTCATTACCACAAGATGATAAGAAATATGTCTAGGGATCTAGCAAAACTTATTCAATTAAAATTTCCCACAGGTGTAAGTGAGAATGGTAGCTGAAGGCAAATAAAATCTATTCTGTGCACATACAGCTATCTCAATAATAGAAGAAGATGTGAAAAAATAACATCTTAGGCAGGCAATGATGCATTACTCACTTTCTCAAAGAGGCTTCTGAGACCAGCCAAAGGAGTTTAAAATTCACCTTTCTTCAGAGACCCTATAAGTTTCTGTAGTTTCTGTACTGGGGCCTCATTTTGCAGCAGAAGGGACAAGCAGGACTAAAAAATACTCACTCCTATAATTCAGGGTGAGGAGTGAAATTTTTCATGCATAAAGACCCAGCTGATTCTGCTATTTGAAGAAGCATGTTACAATAGTAGAGAAAACAAAAATAAAAACCACAAACACACAAAATATTGTTGTCTCAGTAGTAAGATACATAGGGCTTTATGTTTCTATCTACTCTTGTATCTCTGAAGTACATGGACATATATGAAAGATGTGCACTCTTCATAATCCTCTGTTTTCTCTTTCACAGAATCAAAGAATTTTCACTGTTAAAAAAGACGTTTAAGATAACTGAGCCCAGCCATCAACATCGTCTCCTTCAATAATATTAAAACAAAATAAAACTAAAACCATATATCTATATCTCACCATGCCCTCTAGAGCGTGTCTTGAAGAATCTCATCTACTTGTTTTTTAAATACTTTCAAAAAACCAATTAATAGAATAATCACTCTAATTTGTAAATTTAAGAGTTGCTATTAGGAGGCTTAGGAAACACCTAGCTGAAGGTTTGTGTGATTTGAGAGGTTGATCTCACTGATTTGCAATTGTCTTAAAAGAACAATTTTAAAGTGAATAGCCCTGGCTAGAGTGGAGGACCTGGCCTGGCCAGAGTTGAGCAGGGAGTGATAGGGGAAGAGATAAGAACTAAGAACAAATGAGCTGGATGGGACTATGCCCCTTTTCTGAGGGACAGCATGCAATGCTGAGATGTCCCTCTAGGCACGATTACCATGGCCAGGTTGGAGGAAGCCACCTTGATTGTACTCATGCTGATGTACCTGGCTGAGGTGGCTGGAATGGAGTGGGGAGTGGAAAGAGACAAGACCTGTGTGTTGGAAGCCCCCCCTCCAGGCAGCCTGTCTGCAATGGCTTCTGTGGCATCTGACTGACAGCTGCCCCTTTGGAACAAAAGGAACTCAGGGGTATATCTGGCTGTCCATCCTGTGGCTGTTTCATCGTCTCTTGGCCCGCCGCCGTTTGGCATCAGACCCTGTTCAGGATCAGCCCCATCTTGAAGAAACCCAGTGGACAGCTGGACCCCTGGATCTCTCTCTGGTGGTGGATCTCTCTCCCTCTCATTCTTTCTCCTCTCTCATTCTTTCTACCCACTTTCTTACCCTTTTTCTCCACTTTTTTTTTCTCTCTCTTTTTTATCTTCTTTTTCTTTTCCTCTCTCCCTTTTTTGTCTGTCTTTATCATTTTGCTTGTGTCAGTTGTCAAATAAAGTCTGTTTGCACCCAACCCTTCTACGGCTGAACTTTGTTTCATGGATCCAAAACAAAAATAAATTTTAATGTTACCTCAGACCATAACATGTGGCAATTCAACATTTCTCTCCCTGCTTTTTCAACCCATGAACCTTTAGGAACCTTCTCTGAATACTAAAGAAGCATGAATGGATTCGAAGATAATGTTTTTATTAATAAATCTGTTTAATGAACATAATGAAGAATTAAAAAGTACAGGAAGACATTACATATTGAGAAGCAAAGTATTTAACACAATTAAACCATAATCCCTTAATCTTTAATACAGTACTCATCTGTATCTTATTTACTTAATAAAACATGCAGACTGGTGTAAAACCTGGTGTGAAACGCAAAAGGAGGAGTACTCAGTTTAAAAGAAATCTATAGGGAGTTTGCAGAACTAAGTCTGAATTATCATACAAAACAAAGCCTTTCAGAAAGATGAGCTCTCTCTTTCTAATTTATTTAGATTATTGTTTAGTAAATGCAGGCTTTCTTTTTGCATATGAAGTTCAGATTAGCTAACTACTTCTATACTAAACTAAACTAAACCACAATTTCAGAAGCAGGGAGTGTGCTCACATAGTATGCACAATGTGAGACCTTTTAAGGACATCTGATTTCTGCTCTTTTACTAACTATTCTTAGAATTGTAAATAAAAGATAGAGACAAAAAACTAAATACCCACAGGCATATGGCTGCATTAATATGGTACTGAGTGCTAGGTAATATTTTGTTTTTCTCAGCAGGGCTTATTAGCTTAGCTAATCATCAGGCCAACTGCTGCTACTGGGCTTGGAGTGATGACAAAGCATATAAATCTCTCTGTCTAAACCATTGCCAGAAACAATCTGCATATAAACTCCAAGTATCTTAATTAAAACTATTCTTTTTTTTCCAGCTTTCAAATGAAATTGCAGCTGTCCATTGCAATCACCTTAATTTTTCACCATCATTTTCAAGATGTGGGTGCCATAGATGGGTGCTCATTTCCACTAGTGGAGCTCAGTTATCTCCATACTTCTGTCGTCCCTATCTGTTGCATTACCAGATTAAGTTAAATAATTATAATCCTGTCAAATTTTGCATCATTGTATATATTGTTAGATTTGCATCTGTTCCTACATAATGGATAACAAAACTTAACTAAACCAAACCAAAACTAAGCATTGATCCCTGCAGTGCAACACAAAAAGTACATTAAATAGGCATATATATTATATTTTCTACTTTAATGCATTTACAGTATAAAACTATGTTTATAAGTAGAATATTGTACAGTGCTAAATTAAAAACCCAGGCTCATAACTTTGTCCAATAGGAAAATTTACTATATACTTTATTCATATGCTAGGGCAGTCATATTTAACTGACTACTTGTACTCTCCTTTTAAACACTTATTTCCTAGTCACACTTCTTGTTCCTTTATCTTTGCACAGTATAGAAAAATTAGTGAGGAAGAGTTAAATCTTATAGAGCTGTGCATGGATCTAAGTATTTGAGGTAGTCATAAATTATTCAGAAAACTGTAAGAATTAAAAAGGAACAAGTTTACTGACTTCATCCTGATATGCCGATAAATGAAGAGTAAGATTTGTTGTGAGGAATAACAGAAGGGTCTTTAAAAATTGTGGCAGTCCAGAAAGAAAACAGGTGAAACACAGCATGAATTAATTTAAACTGATTCACCAAATTATGTCTTAAATATATAATTTTAAAAGAAGAAGTTCTGTTTGGAAAAGAACATAAGAGAGAGGGAAAGAATTTTCAAAGTACAGAATAACATCAAGGAAAAAAAACAATAAACAGACTAACTACCATGTGGTAATAGTCTGGTCTACAAAATCCAAAACATCATTCAGAAGATAGTCAGGAACAAATTGGTTATGATGTTTTTCCATGCACAAACTTGATGTGCATCTAGTAAGATTTGGAAGTGATATGTCTGGAAAAAAAACAGGGTTATTGCAACAAAGATCTGTGGAACTCATCTCTAGAATAGTTGGGGCACTAAAAAGTGTTGATTCAGAAAACAGCTGGAGCAAAAGTCTCTAGAAGAAGTGACTTTGCCTTGAAAATCCATGAAAACCTGTCACAGTTTGGAGGGCATAGTGAGGAAGTATCATACTTAATTGTCTTCATATTATACTTTTCTCTTTATACATTTGTAGAGTTTATGTTCTGTTAAATATCCGTTCTCTGTGACTTCCACTCAAGTTGTGAAAGTAGTCATAGCCACTGTCACTGGTAAAGAGAACCAAACGAGCTTCTCTCACATGGAGGTCTGATTAGACAAAGTGAATAATTTTGCTAAAATTTATTTATAATATTTAACAGTTCAAATCTTACTTTTTCCCATTTCTGACTTGTAAGTGGTTACCTGTTTAAGAGGTTATTAAACTAAATTAGAGGTAAAAATTTAAGAAATGAAAATTGTAACTGTCTGATTTCTTGCCAAGCGGCTGTTTACACCTACAAATGATGCATAATTGGTTTTAATCTTAAAAATAATGCAATCCATATTCTGTGACTGACTCAATCTAGAAGTTAGATATATCTGGAGAAAAAAGGTATATAGCAATCTCCCTTTATAAATAACTGTCAGGACAGAGTCCTGAAGGAAGAAGTCATCTGGTTTTGCACTTTTTATAAAGAAACAGATGTTCTTTTCTCCCTACTCTTTTGAGGTGTTCACTGTGCAATCTGTTAAATCTGAGGAAAATAATCAGATTTCATATAGCAGTATTGATTTTCCATTATTTCATAGCACTGTTTGAATGATCCAGTGTATGCATTCACCTTCATATTCTGTAGACACATCAATGAAAAGGTAGGTAGTGGATTTATTGTTTGATCTTGTGAATATACATTACCTGGAGAGAAAACAGGATGGTTAAGTTCCATCCAGCATATTTTTTTTCTCATGTTGTTTCAGGCTTTCAAGCATATAGTGTTCCTACCAATAACACAAAAAATGGAAAACACAGAAGGCATGTATTCTTCGCAAACTCAAAAAGAGAGGTGTCTACTCACAATATATGACTTGGATCATTGTCACTGGTTCTGACTCTTATGTAATGCTGGCAACAATAATATTATTAATGTTAATCTACTTATGAAAGGTGGTTCAATTCAGAAACAATATATTTCTGTTTCACTAGTTTCCTGATTAATTTTAAGGATTGGAAAAAATGTGAAAATAGGGTTTAACCTCTGGTTTCAAGCATCATATGTAGAAGGAAGAAAAGTCATCTTTCATAACTCAAAATATGAAGAGCCAGGATCTAAACTTCAAAGCAGACTTTCACTAAACTGGAAAAAGTCTAGGTTCTGAAATGAAGTCTGAACCTTTTTCACTTCAACACATGACAACTCATTGTTTTCTCAGTGTTAAACTAATTGCTTACATAATTTCTCAAAATATCTCACTATCACTATAATGTATAGATGAAATAATGGAAAATTATAGAATTTTTTTCTCATAACAGAATCTATTTTAAATGTCTGGACTTGCAGTTCTCCATTATATCTTTCACTAAGTTTTTGAGGAAAGCAGATTTTCTTTAATCCTATTGGCAAATGTCTGAGCTCTCCAAGGATATTTTGTCAAGTGTTCAAATTTATTTGTAGCTAAGATAACCGAAATATCTAGAAAATAGTTTTTCTCAGTTTCCTATAAATATCAAGGGCAGTATATTGTATTTAATTTTTTATAAGCATGTTAAATACAATCCTAGAGAGACTGCTGTGGTAAAAAGAATGTTGCTTTGGGTTCAAAGGAAAAAAAAAGTGTGTTAAAGTTACATCTGTTTATTTGTTCATACAAAACCTTCTATTGATAACTTTTGTTTTTATGGTGTTACATGGTTTTACATGTTACTACGTAATACAGCCCCACAGTAGACAACAGAAAACTGTGAATCCAGACATCTGTCAAAAAAATTGTCTACACATATACAAAGGTAAAATGAAGATGCTTCATCTAATAATTTATTTATGGTCATGATCAAATCAATACACAACCTTGGCAATAAGTCTCTGACCAAAGACCATTGCATAATGACAAGCCCCATGTCCAAATATGCACATAATCCTATAATTTGGAATCCTATAAATTCAGCTGTCCTAATGAGTCATCTATTGTACTTTTTTTCTGATAGCTAAGCATATTTATACAAGATGTTTTAAAAAAAATTATTTCATACTATTATATAACATCAATTTTCCATTTTGTCCACACTATGGAAAAGGACAGTGGTCTTTCTCATGTGTAAATTCAGAAGCAAATTCAGCTTTGAAATTTTCATATGCTAATAGTTACCTCCTAATAAACAATAATCAAGACATAATATAAAATTGTAACTTACATTGTTCCACAGTAATAGTGCTTTTTCTACAATTGGTCTTGTCAATTTCACCCTCACATTGGCATCCCACAGCTCATTTCATAGTTTTCTCTTTAGTATAAGTTGTTTAAAATTAATTTCAAGGTTGGGCTAAAAAATATACATGAAACAATGTAATTAATCTCACCATATTTCTGTGAAAAAATAAACTTATTTCCCAGGTCTACTGTAATTGAAACACCCTTTCGGGCATCCCATTCATTTTAATCTTCAGAACAAATCATCTTCAATCTCAACACAAGTTAACAGTAGTTCAAAGTATTTCAGTACAGCTAGACAGATCAAACCGATTTGAAATATAACTATCCACCATATCCCAGACCTTGTGCTATTTATGCATTCTACCTTCAGAAAACTCCAGACGTTGCAGCTAAAATAAATACCTTGTTCCCAAACATGTCCTAAATATTTGCATCATAAATCCTGCTTGTCCTCATCTTCAAGTGTCTTCATCCTCAGCTTCATCTCTTCTCACTATGTGGTCCTCAATTTTAGTTCTTAATCCCTTTCTTCAAATAATTGTTAATTGTTACTTTCTGCCATCTTCACATTTGACATCAGGCTTCATGCCATAGAGTATGGCCACGGATAAGCAATATAGTTCTTTCTAAAACTAATAAATATGCTTATTTGAGCAGTATTATTACATGCTTCCAGAAGCAGGCTAATCTTACCAGCTGAAAAGCATTTCTACTGTACATCTATTGTCAAATATAATAATTAACATAGGATGATTTTTTTTTTCACAAACTAAAGCAGTAACTCTAAAATTTATAGGCTTAATACTGTCTCTGACTTCTCATATAGGATCATAAGTTACAAAAAGAAAACCACCCTAATTGAACAGTGTTACAGCAGACTTATTTATTTAGAAGGCTTCAGAGAATATAAATGAAAGCATAACATGAGCAATCATGGAGTAAAAGACCAGAAAACCTGATTTGATTTCTTATCCTGCTTTAGGCAGGAACGAAAGTTTCTCATCTGAAAAGAAAAACAGACTTACACCTTGAAACATGATCACATTTGTAAAAATACTTATCTATCTGTTAAGTCTTTGTGGTTGGGCACAGGCATCTCTGTTTAGCAGTTTTCCTGATATTTCATAAGGGTTTTTACCCTTATGTCTTCAACCAGGAAGCCTATACTGATAATTTCACCAAACTTAAACATTGAAACATATACACTAAAACTGCCTTTTCCCACAAATTTGAAAGTTCTGACAAGACATATATGATATTGAACACTTTTACCTTTTGTAATATTCGTAATAAGTTTAAATATAGTTAAATTGTGAAAACCTTTACTCTTATCTCTTTTAATCCTACTTTAAAAATTATGTATTCTGAGACTGAAGGGGAATGTTCCACTGTATTTAAGCTTGAGGAAATTACTCTCTTAAACAAAAACTAGGAAATTTGTCTTTCTTTCAAACTTGAGGAATATTTATTGCCATAAACAATGAATAGCAGGGCTTGCGCATTTGTCACATTTATAGTTGCAAGTTATGCTCTTGTTCAGGGCTTCTGATCTCTTTAAAGAGATGTATAGCAATGATGTGGACTTGAATTTCATGATTAAATGAAATGATTGGATTCCAATACTCTTAAATTTACCTTTTGTCTAAGACCCTGTGGAAGCAGATTACTTCCAGAAATTAGTTGATTGCTACTTTCTTTAGCCTGCAGTATTTTTCCAGACCTGAAATCATACTTTATCAGTTCTCTTCACAGCATGTGTGTAACATAAGTCTCAGAAAGTTGCCTGTTCACCATCACAAACAAACATATGATGTAGGTACACTTTTTGGACAAAAGACTAAAAATCCAGACTTCAGTGTTCTTGTTCACCAGCTACTGGGGAATGTTTCAGTGTCTTGATAGGAACAAAAATTATATAAGTACATATATAAATAGTTAAATATAATTAATGTGTCAAGATACAAAAATGCACATAAATATTGTACAATATATATAATGTATAAATATAAAAAATTCCAGTTCTATTAGAATGGAAAAGCTTTTTCCTCTACATGCAAGATTACCAGTTGTCCAACTGAAACTGGTGGCTGTACATTGCATGCTTATATGCATTCATAGAATTTTCAGGGTTGGAAGGGACCTTTAAGATCACCTACTTCCAACCCCCTGCCATAGGCAGGGACACCTCCCACTAGATCAGGTTGCTCAGAGCCCTGTCCAGCCTGGCCTCGAAAACTTCCAGGGATGGGGCTTCCACCACCTCTCTGGGCAACCTCTTCTTCTCTCACCACCCTCATGGTGAAGAACTTCTTCCTAACTTCCAATCTAAATCTTCCCTCCTCTAGTTTGGATCCATTCCCCCATGTCCTATCACTACCTGACAACCTAAAAGTCCCTCCGCAGCTTTCTTGTAGCTCCTTCAGATACTGAAGGCTACAATAAGGTCTTCTCGGAGTCTTCTCCTCTCCAGACTGAATAAACCCAGCTCTCCTAACCTGTCTTCATAGGAGAGGTGCTCCAGCCTTTTGATTATCCTTGGGGCCCCTCTTTGGACATGCTCCAGCATGTCCATGTCCGTCCTGTAACAGGTGATCCCAGACTGGACATAGTATTCCATCCAGGTGGGGTATTAGGAGAGCAGAGCAGAGGCAGACAATCATAGAATCATAGAATTGGCTGGGTTGGAAGTGACCTCAGAGATCATCAAATCCTACCCTTGATCCACTGCCACTGCAGTTACTAGACCATGGCACAGAGTGCCACATCCAGTCTCTTTTTAAATATCTCCAGCGATGGAGAATCCACCACTTCCCTGGGCAGCCCATTCCAATGCTTGATCACCCTCTCTGTAAACAAATTCTTTCTAATGTCCAACCTAAACCTCCCCCAGCACAACTTGAGACTGTACCCTCTTGTCTTGCTGAGAGTTGCCTGGGAAAAGAGACCAACCCCCACCCAGCTCCCACCTCTTTTCAGGTAGCTGTAGAGAGTGATGAGGTCTCCCCTGAGCCTCCTCTTCTCCAGGCTGAACAGCCTCAGCTCCCTCAACCTCTCCTCATAGGATCTGTGCTTGAGTCCCTTCAACAACCCAGTTGCCCTCCTTTGGACCTGCTCCAAGACCTCGACATCCTTCCTGGGCCCACCTCTCCAGCCTGTCAAGGTCCCTCTGGATGGCATCCCTTCCCTCCAGCCTTTAAGCTGCACCAGATTGGTGTCATCAGCAAACTTGCTAAGGGTGCACTCAGTTACTTGATCATACTACATTATATGACACAAATCCACAATGCTGAATATAAGAAATAAAAATCTGAGAAAGGAAAGGATTCAAGTAGAACTTCATTTATTAGGTTGAAAAAAAAAATAGGCGTCTTAAAAGTATTGCTGTTCATTAGAAACAGTGGTCTGATGAGAAAATCTGGGCTTCTAAAATTCATAGTATGGGTTCCCAGGCTAGCTGTAATTAAAGCCAAAAAAGCCTGAGTGTAGTGGGAATACTCTAGCCTCCCCAGCACAACTTTGCTTAAAATTTATTGCATGTGAAATAATTGTTTTCTGGTTTGCCTCAAACAAAATAAAACAAAAACAGAAAAAAACTCCAACAACCAAACATTGAATTTCTGTTTCCATTTGGAATCAAAATAGTTTTTAAAAATCCAAGTCTCTAAGAAGAAACAGGATTTCCATCGAGATATTACTAATATGCCCCTGTCAAAGTTTTGTGGAGTCAGACCAACTCTTAATGTGCAGCAAGATTTCTTAATATTACCATTGATGCTATTTAGCCTGATTTTGTTTGTCTGGCAGTCATCAGGGACTTCTAATCTTCCCTAGTAATTTTTTCCTCTTTTTCCTGCTGTTTTAAATGCAGGTTCTCTGCCCAATTTTATGAAACCTTTTTATATCAATTTGCATTCCACTCTTCTGTTGGAAAAAGGCCTTTTGATGTATTTTTGGAAAAGTGTTGATGTCTGAAAGGAAATTGTGTTTCCATGCACAATTTAAAACCTTCTGTTGGTTCCAAGAGATATTCCAAAGCTAAAATACTAGAAGACTGTAGCATCCATCTATAAAAGACAATTGATGGGGTTTGTGGCTTCTTAAATATCAAAATAAAATGGAGGAACAGCTAAAATGGCACCAGCAAATACAATGAGCTCAAAAATACCTGTGAGGACATATAAAGGGGATACGTTAACACTATATTCTCGAGGTCATTATCAAAAGCATATCTACTTGGTTTACCATTAGGTGGTAAATTTAAATCATTTTAGACATTTAAAATCTAGCTCACTCCTTGCACATTAAAAAGCAGAGGAATAAACCACTTACACACATTAACAAAAACTTATTTTGAAATGGAAAAAAATATTATCATGAACCAAGCAACTCTATATATAACCAGTGTTCAAAGGCAATAATAATACATGCCAACCACCTTAAGAACAGAAAACACAAAGGAAAAAAATGAGGTAAGTTAGGGAAGGAAAAGAAAATCTGAGGGAAGTGGGAGAAAAGACAATCATAGAAACGTATAATCATAAAATAGTTTGAGTTGGAAGGAACCTTAAAATTCACCTAGTTCCCACCCACATGTCATGGTCAGGGAACCCATGCATACCAGCATACCAGGTTGCTCAAAGCCCCATCCAACCCTGACTTGAACTTTGAGGGAGGGAGCAGGCACAACTTCCCTGAGAAACCTATTTCATAATCTCACCACCCTTACAGTGAGGGTTTTTTTCCTGATATTGAATTTAAATCTACCTCCTTTCAGTTTAAATCCATTATTTGAGGGACATTATCACTACCTGTCCCTGTTAAAATCCCTCCCCAGCTTTCCTGTAGACATGTTCAGGTACTGGAAGGCTGCTATAAGGTCTTCCACGAGTCTTCTCTTCTGCAGACTCAAAAAACCCAACTCTCTCTGCCTGTCTTCGCAGGAGGCGTGTTCCAGCCCTCTGATCATTTTTGTAGACTATCTCTGGGTTCAGTTATGTACTCGTGATATTTGGAATAGAATGTACATGCAGAGCTCTGAGATCAAAATAAGTAGTTTGATGCTGCAAATCAAGAAACAAGTGAAGGATTAATCACATAAATGAAGTGATTAGGAGAACAGGAAAAAAAGATTACCTTAAGAGCCATGAAATGAATGCATTCTTTAAAGCAGAGCAAATAAAAACAGAAAAGAAAATAAAAAAACAAAAAACAAACAAAAAACAAGACTAAAAATAATTTAGTCAAATCTTGAAATACAAAAGGATCATAGTACTGGGTAACAAGGTGGAAAAGAATTGTTGGTCACGTTTGAGTGCAAAGTCTTAAAAAGGGAGGGAAGCCCTTTACACAGAAGTATCAAAAATTATATACATTAAAATATGAGGAGGAAATGGCTTTGTTCAGGGTGGTGCTGGGGAGATAAGAGGTTGGAGAAAATCAGAGACAACACTGTAAAGAAGCTGTTATCAGACACATGGAAGTATTGATATACAACCCAAATATATTCCATCCACAGAATGTTCCATCCTGGGAATACATCTTCCATGTGTGTTCCATTTTTATCTAGCATAAAATTAAAGTGCACAGGACAATTGTTTTCTTCCAAGACACCAGTAACAGTGGCACATTCAAGCCAACATTACCTTTGTAATAACGACATGCTTTTCTGAGGAAAACATTTATTTGAACACCTAATTATAAAAGATACAGGTATGTTTTTATACATGAGGTAATTTTGACTAGTGAGAGTACTACTGGAGGCAATAAAGCATTTGGAGGAAGCTTCAACACCAGATTAAGAAAAAAAAAAGGTTTACATATTCTCTAGAGATGTCCATAGACACTAAGGCAGTACATGGGCTGCAGTGTATTAGAGATACATTCGTATAACCAGCAAGCACATAAAAACAAGAACTCAGGAAAGCAGCAAAGACTGTTTGTTTTTTTGTTTTGTTTTGTTTTTTCCTGACACCTAGATTTCCATATATCCAGGCCCTCAGATAAAGTTCCTTCTTACAGCAATAAATGAAAAATCTTTTGGAAAAGGGTGTAGCAGTTATAGATGTTCCCCTTAACTAGGACCATACCTATGATCTCATGTGATTGGAAATAGGTCTAAGATAATAGCAAAGTACAGTGCAAGTAGTGTGATCTCAGTAGAAATGCTATGAAACAGGGTGTGAACATGCAGATTTTCTCAGGTCCCTACCACAGTAATCAGAACAACAGCTGAAGAGGCTCTTGTAGACACAGAAATGATTTCAATTGTCCCATAACTCTTTATTTTAACCTCTTTACCACTAACAGTTGTCCCACAACAAAAGCTTGTAGGCAAGTTAAATTTTGCTGTAGGGCTTCTAAGCACAAGTTTTGAAGCCTTACTATGTTCCTATACCTACACATCTCAGATTTGTTTTCAGATATTTTAAGAGATTTTCTCTATACATCCTGACTGGGACAAGATAGCAGATGAGATGTATATGTATAAACCAAAATTTTATTGTAAATAGCAAAGGATCTTAAAAGCTAGACTAAAAAGGTATAAATTGGATTATATGGGTGTTAGGATATTAGGGTATCAGAATGAGGTGCTAGTATAAGAAGAAGATATCATAATATAAGAAGAAGATATAAGTATAAGTATAAGTATAAGTATAAGAAGAAGATATCAATAAATTATGCAAGTCATCAAAAATCTGGATAACTGTTAAACAAAGCTAATTGACTGATAGCAAATTACTTAACTGTAGGTCTTACACTTGTTCTAGAGCAGTGATTGATGTGATACCTACAGGCAATACTATAATAGTATGACTGCAGTTTTACAAGGTTCCTAAAGTATTCGTATATAGCAATTTGCTGCCTCTTACTCTTCAAACAGATAGGTATCCTTTCTCATCCCCATCAGGACCAATCAATTGACCAAGTGTACTCAATGGAGGGAGAAGTTCCAGCACACATTCTAGGCAAAGTGTACAGGATTCTCCATGATGAAAAGCTGGGACTAGCCTTTTATAGATTAAAGTGATTGGATGTTATCATTTACCTATTTAACCAGACTTCCACTATCTTCTATTGGAGAACAAAATGGAAACAAAGGAATAACTAAGGAAGCCTTTTTCTTCATTCTTATAAATATTCTTACATTATTCTGTCCATTCTTGTTCAACACAGGTGACCATCTGGCACCACAGATACCAGCTTGGCCTTCTGTTAGTATTTGCAGTCATAGAATCATAGAATTGTAGTATTGTAGAATTGTAGAATATCCTCAGTTGGAAGCAACTCATCAGAATCATCAAGTCCAGCTCCTCTCCCTGTGTAGGGCACCCCAATGATCACACCATGTGCCTGAGAGTATCATCCAAACACTTCTTGAACTGAGGCAGGCTTGATGCTGTAACCATTTCTCTGGGGAGCTTGTTCCACTGCTCAACTCCTTGCTGAGTGAAAAATCTTTTCCTGATATATCTAACCTAAACCTCCTCCAATTCAGCTTTCTGCCATTTCCCCAAGCTCTCTCTTTGCTCTTAGGAGTGGAGAAATCAGTACCTGCCCCATGTTTTCCTCTCATGAGGAAGATGTAGACTTCAGTTAGGTCACCCCTTAGTCTCCTTTTCTCCAAGCTGAACAATCTAAGTCACCTCAACCACTCATCCCTTCCAGAACCAGTCATCCTTTCCAGAACCTTCACCATCCTCTTGGTTATTCTTTGCATGCTTTCCAATACCTTGATATCTTTTTTTGTATTATAGAGCTCAAAGCCCCAGACAGTACTCAAGGTGAGGCCATACCAGTGCAGAGTACAGTGGGAAGGTTGTTATAAATTCAGTGTTTGCTATGCCCTTTGCTTTCTATGGAAACTGTCTAACTTCAGACCAAGGGCAGTGAAATTGAGACAGAGTGTAAATCTGAGAGACAAATAGCAATTGAGTTATAAAGAGAAACTGAAACAGACCCACTAAGGTAGGGTTCCCTGCTACAAGCATCCCAGCATATGCTGGGATGTATATAGGGAAAGTAATACCAGACTGCTGTACATGGAGAATGAAAACACTATCCAGGTGTGCAGATGAGCAAGGTAAACACAAAGGCTTTGCCTGCCATCTGAATGTGCTCAAAACTTACCAGAAGTTCAGGAAAGGCATGGTCAATTACTCAGCAGTAGAGCATAGTCTACTTTTCTTGGACTTCTGCATCTGGGTTCCAATGACCTTGTTGGATCTTTGTTGTGAAGCAATATTAGCACAAGTCTTTAACACAGAAGGAGATTCTGCCTCCTCAGAATGCTTAGGTTCCCTACATATCTGACGCAAAGATGATTTATGGGAGAGCAAAGTCTAATAATAATGTAGCTGTTATATTTTGTAGCACATATGGCAAAAATGCAAATACTTTTAACAGTCGATTTTTTCAGGTTTTTTTCTAAATAGAGATTAAGGACTATAAAATATAACACTGACTCTTTAGCTCCCTAGAACGTATTAATTTAGAGAAGAGTTCCTTAAGATGAAATCACGAGACAAAACTAAGCAGTGTGATTGATTCAAATATTTTTTATTTAAGTTGGAAGCTTAACATGTCAATTAAAATCATAACACACAGGTCATAAACTCAGGAATTTTTTTGCCTATTAGAGGAAGATGCTGGTGCCACAATGAATTTCCCAGCTATAGGATTATTTTATATTATGAAGAATGCCTGTATATTTCAATAGAAAATGTTGTATTGACAGAAAAATATTTACATTTTTGTGAGGTTGTGCTTTCCCTTGACTTCATAAATACCACTGAGTTTGAAGGGCTATTACAAGAGATATGAAATCTTCAGCAACATTTATGTGCAGATAAGGCAGAAATTCAGATGTGTAAATCCATATTTATGAGCTTTCATCTATAGGCAATGTTTTATGTTTATGTATACATGCACATGCACTCATGTATTTATTTCTTTAGATTCCATTTCATTCCCTTTTAGCTCTCTTTCCTGTATGTTGTAGCAATGATGCTAATTAAAACAAAAGGAAAGCACTTTTTAAAAGGTGCTTAATATTATTACTGTTATTTCACAGTGTCTCTTATTCATTCCACCAACTCTGAGTATGTTTTGTCAAGTTAATTAATATTCCAATAGAATGCTGTGGTTTTAGTCATCACATTACTAATAAAGTATCTGTTTTACATAAAAATTTTCATAAGTTTCAAATAAATTCTGGGAATAGCATGTAAAAGAAAAATATTTCATTTTTATTTAAGGTATCTATTTTCAAAATCCTCACACCATTTCTGTCTATTTTTACAAGAAAATGCAGAATTCTGCAAATGCAGAAAAAAAAAGGAGGTAGGTTTGTTAAACAAAAATATAAGTTGAATCATAAAATACTGTATTTATTTGAAAAGACCTTTAGGATCATGAAGTCCACCTGTTAACCCAGCATTGCCAAGTCCACTGCTAAATGATGTCCCCAAGTACCATATCCATATGTCTCTTAAATACCTCCAGGGATGGTAAAAGAGCCAGTTCTCTGGGCAGGTTGTTCCACAGCCTGACAACCTTTTAGTGAAAAAATTTTTCCTACTATCCAGTCTAAACTTACCCTGGCACAACTTGAGGCCATTTTCTTCTATCCTGTGTCTTGCTACTGGGAAGAAGAGATTGGCATCCTGTCACACAGTTTTCAGGTACTTTTGAATTACAGTGGAGAGCCTCTAACATAAAGACAGAATTATTGAAACTGCTGAATTGGTGATAATTAAAAATATTTGATATTGTTTACTCTGAAAGGGCATTCATGGTCATGATTCATAAACAGAATTTTTGTAGATGAGTGTAAAATCTGACATAATTTGAATTTAAAGTGGAAGGCTGGGTTGTGCATAAATATATTTCTTAGCTTTAAACTGTAATAAAACTTTAAAATATTTTTAAATCCTTTCTGCTGCCTCTCTTAAGCTAACAAAAAAAGATTAAGAAATGCTTAATCAAAGCAAAACTGAAGCAGGAAAAATTACAAAACACTTTAATATTAAGAAATCTGGCAGTGGTTTTATGTTACATGATGAAGGACATAGTATATGAAACAACTTTCCTAACGAATAAACATACATTAAAAGCTATTTCCCTTAGATATGTATTTACTTTTAGAAAATAGAAATTCTTCTCCAGTACTATGCCAGTTGTCAAAGCTAACTCACTTGATTTTGTAACTTTTATGTACATATATTGGTGGAATATTTAGTAAAAATATTTAATAAAAATATTTATTTTGTAAATTTAAGCATCTTGTGCATGTTATTTAGAGAATATTTCTTTTTAATCTGAAATATGTGTCAGCATGGCATCGACTTCCTCAGAAAAGCTGTGTCCATCCAAAGCAACTCTCATACTGTGTTGTCATTGTCTCCTGCAGCTTTTACTGGTGGCATTACATTACCCTGATAAAGCTGTGGTCATGAAAGTGTCCTTTCACCTAAATGAGCAAAACAATGGTGGCAGAGTGTTAGAAACACTCACCACAGAGTTAAGCCCATAGGAGACAAGGTAATAATCAAGTTTCTGTGGTTGTAAGGGCTTCAGGAGGTCTCAGGACCAACCTCCTTTACAGACCACATTTACTTCAGAGAGGGAAGCACAGCACTTTGATCAGTCACATCATCAAAAATTCCAGGGACAGAGGGCCCACAACCTGTGTCCATGTTTATTTACAGTTAAGGTGAATTTCTTCTCTTTTAACATCAGCCCAATTGTCATTGATTCCTGTTTCCCATAACTCCCACCATATGCCACAGTGAACAGCCCATTCCTGTCCCCATGATTCTCACCTTGAGGTTCATTTAGGTGCCTGGAAGCTGTTTCTGCCCCAGGCTGAACCCATCTGGGCCTCACTGCATGTCCTCAAAGACCAAGTGCTCTAGAGCTGGTCTCTCATTGAGGTGTCTTGAGGCCCTCTGGTTTGTCAATTCCTTTCCTTCACTATGGAATCCAAAGGAGTGCATCAATTATATCAGATACTTGAAGTTATCTAGAGTTTTTCGATAAAATTTTTGCTTAGCAGGTGATTCTGTTATTTTCTTCCCTCTATGCTCACTTTCATATAATTCCTATTGACTATTTTTTTTGTCAAAAGTTTTTTCCCAATTTTTTTTAACTATTACAAAATAATATATAGTATTTATAATGGTTTTTTTGTTGTTGTTGCTGTTGTTGTAAATATCTCTTCCAGCTGATACTTTTGCAAATGCTTTCTATGATGCACAGAATTAGTCTAAAGCATTTTCTTCCAAAGAGTTAAATCTATATATTATTTCAGATTATGCTTACAGAAAGAAGTAAAATTTAAAAAAGAGAACGAACATTTAGGATTATCCCCCACAATACTGCATATATTCTGCTTCTGTGCTTATAATATCATGGGGTTTTTTTCTATAGAATACTGCAGATTCTGAGACATCCTACTATTAACACAATTTCTTCTGAAGAAGAGAGTTTTTAGAAGAAGGTCAGACACCTGATTCATGAAAACTATCACTGCTTTGTAAGTTTCAGGATGCCAAAGAAAGATTGTAATTATTTAATTTATTTTTTAAAATCCAAAGCATGATTCCTGTATAAATACCAAATCACTGCATGTTAACTGTTACCTGCACATTTACTGCCATTTTGAGTAGTCTAATGTGTGTGGAAAGTTTCTGACTGACACAAGGGAGAACTTCCCATAATGCAAATTATAAGCAAGTTTTCTGGAGTAGCTTCTGACATTTGCAACTCATATATACCTATATGTACAATAAAGTGGAAGGAAATGTTTTGTGGTTTTATGTATGCATATGCCTATAGCTACAAGTGTACCTATGCACATTTTAGTTGGATTTTGTAAGACTTATTCTTCTATAGCATATTAGGGAATCCAGATACATCTAAGAGACCTGGGGAATCAAGTAAACATAAATAATCTGGAAAGAGAAATAAAAGGCAGGGGTAGAAGATTGTTAGCAAAGATGAGAGTCTAAAGATTCAGAAGGTACACAAGTCAATAGGTCCTGATGAGATGTATCCAAGGGCATTTAAGGAAACTAAATTGTATGAAATTGCTAAGCCACAATCCATCATATGTGAAAAAATTGCATCAGTCTGGTGAAGTTCCCCCAAATATAATCTTTGTATTTTAAAAGGTAAAATAGGAAGAACTCTGTCATATAAACTATCTTTGTGGTACTGTCTTTGTAGTGATATCTCTGATGTACTGTCATTTTATAATAACCTAGACATTAGATACTTCTTTTGTGAGTGCCTCTTAAAATAGAATTGTTTTTTATAAATTTGATGGTGGGATGGCTTAAATCCATTATCAAATTTTAATGGCAAAATAACCTAATTTTGAAAAATGCAGAATTTATTCCTTCATGTAAATAAAGACATAAAAAAGCCCCAGAAACCCCCTAAAACAAAAGACATAATCTGTGGAAAAAAAAACAAACAACAAAAACAGCACACTAATCTGTTTCTTAAAATAAATGAACTAGCGTCTGAAAAAAATTTGAAACATATGGCTTGAGGGGAGTGAAATATTTCTCTGTGCAAAACATATGATTATATAGTTTGTAGTGGTATATATTTTATGGCAGCATATCATACATTTCTGAGGAAACAAAATATGTCAGAGAAAGGGAAGACTAGGACATTTATGTTGCCAATGAGAAGGCAGGCAAATAATTGTGTAGCAAAATTATGCATGAAATTTAGCTTTAATGCATATTAAATGTATTGCTTTGATTAAGTAATTGATAATAAAATTCTTCATTTCACTGCTTTTTGAGGACTATATTATTGAGAAGTTCATGGAAAGACAGCTGTATGTAACATCCTCCAGAAAAAAAATCTACAGAAAATAAGCTTTTGAGAAATAAACCGGAACCTAGCCTGAATAAGAGTTAGCATTCTCTGTATTTCAAATTAAGTATGTTGATCAACCAGACTTCCTTACCAAGGGCCAGTTCCAAGGTCTTCAACCTAATTCATATATGTGCATGAACCTACTCAATATTTGTAAAGAAAATAGTAAGTTGTTTATGCTTTCTGGGTATTTTGGGTCCTTTATAATAACCCCTCCACTCCCAAGCATTCTGTATAGGAACAATATTTGCCATTCGCACTGTCACCTCCTGCTGGTGCTCTCCCTCTGTGCTATTTTACAACTTCTGAGAGTCATGCATACAGGAAGCAGGAGGTGTCTGTCCTATCAATGCAACTGAAGGCATGAAAATCTCACATTTTAGGCTAAAGTATTAATTTTTCATTTATAATTTTATGCTTTCAGTGTTAATATTTCTTATTTTTACATTTGATTTTTTTTTCTTTTAGAAAATATATTAAAATAATACTGTGGAATTATATTTCAAGGCTTGATTGTGGAAGCTCTCTTTTCCTCCTGTCTCTTGGTAGATCACCACATCTGATTGATCAATGCATGAAGATGTATGCAAGGATTGCTTTCCTAAATGATATGTGCAGGAGAGCGAGATTTTAATGATTTGAGTTATGAGAAAAATTAGTGCCAAGGCAGGTCAAGGAACCCATAGTTGATTCAAATTAACACTATTGCTAGCTGTGAAAATCTTTATTGGAACTGGGTAGCACTCAGAAGAGCACAAAATTATTTTTTATCTTTGAAAACATCAAAGGAAAAAAAATAATTATTTCCAATTTAACCAGATACAAGCTGTGATGCATACTATAAACAAATAATAATATCAATTGCAACACTGATAACTGGATTATGCAAAACAACAGTATTTTCATAGGAACACAAAATGGAATTCGTGTTTCCAGTAGGAGAAAGACCATAATTACTAGCTTGGTAATGCCATGATGACTGTAATTTTGGTGTCCTTTGAGTATTTCAGATGGCAAATGAATATGAACTTGGGAGGACATTCTTTAAAACTGACTGGATACCATTGTCTTATACTATGGGGACAGTCTTTATAACTATCTCAAAAGTGCTTGAAATGCTGTATAGATATAAATTGTATCTCAAAATAAATGTAAACATATTAACATATACATCACATAACATATCAAGAAGAGACCTAGAGACAGTTTCTAAAAATTCAGACCTCTTCTTAGAAAAATGTCCTGTTATTATCACAAGACAATAGACAAAGAAGTGGAAGAAAATAGAAAATTAATACATAGTTCCACTTCGCTAATATTTTAAGCATTAATAACCATCTGATTCCATATTCCAGTTCTCTGAATGTTATAAGTTTCACAGTTTAATGCTGGGCCAGCAATTAACTGAATGGCAGATGCTCTCTATTAATCCCCCTCCCTTCCCTGATAAAGAAAGGAGAGAGAACAAGGAAGAGAGACTTTGAGCTTGGAAACTAAACTAAACAGCTTTAATGAGACAGCAATGACAAAAAAGGAAATATCATTAAATATATACAAATGTATTTTATGTATCTATCTACATATTTTATATATAATAGATATAAAGATAGGGAAAGGAATGTAGGGTTGCTGGAGGATGGAAGGATGACCATGAGCCAGCACTGTGTCCTTGTGGCCAAGAAGGCCAATGGCATCCTGTGGTGCATTAGAAGAGGGATGGTTAGTAGATTGAGAGAGGTTCTCCTCCCCCTCTACTCTGCCTTGGTGAGGCTGCATCTGGGATATTGTGTCCAGTTCTGGGCCCCTCAGTTCCAGAGGGACCACAGGAACTGCTTAAAAGCCAACAGTAGGACAATGGGCAACATCAATAAACTGGACCATAGTCGGTTCTGTATAAATATATGGAAGAATTTTTTCACTGTGAGGGTGACAGAACACTGGAACTGGCTGCCCAGAGATGTTGTGAAGTCTCCTTCCCTGTAGTCATTCAAAGCCCACCTGAATGCATTGCAGCGTGACCTGCTATAGGTGACTGTACTTTGGCAGGGGGGGCTGAAGTACATGATCTTTTGAGGTCCCTTCCAGCCCCTATCTATGATTCTATGCAGAAAACCAATACCATGTTCCTGCCGCCTTTCCCCCAGTAGTGCTCACATCACCACCAAGGCTGCAGGACAGCCCTAGAAAAGTCCGGGCTGGACTCCTGGAGTCAGCAGCAGTCAAGCATTGGAGGTAGGAACATAGGGATTACAGATGGCAGGGATTGGGACCACAGGGAGACAAATGGATGGAATCCTCCCAGGATGCTGAAGCAAATAGGAGGAGGCAAAGAAAGGCCAAAGGGAAGGGTGAAAGGGAAAGGCAAAAAGTAAAGAGAAGGGACATGACCCTTGCAATCCCTCAAATTCTTACTGATTATGATGCATATGGGATGGAATACTCCATTTGCTCAATTTTGGTCATTTATTTTGTCCTCTCCTCCCTAAAGGAGGGTTGCAGGTGTGACCCCTTTACTCCCTCTCACTTTCTGGACCATAAGATGTTCCTCAGCAACGAGCACTGACCTTGGTTATACAGTCCATTCGATAGCAGTAACTATAAACATCAAATGTTACCAGTCCTAGAAGCAGACATTGACTGAGAAACTTGCTGTTAACGTCAACAAGTGCAGTGAATTATAAAAGACTTGGCTGAAAGCAAAACTTAAGACAGAAAATTTGTTCTGTCCTGGCCAAACCAGGAAGGCTTTCCATCTTTCAAACCTATTGTTTATTTATATGTAAGATTTTTAATGATCAAAGTGTTTACGGCCCTGCTGGTATGCCAATGCAAAACACGCTGTTTTGTAAGTTTTGGTTTTTTTGTAGCTATTGTCCATCAACACTTTCCACATGAACAAAATACTCCATTACATAAAGTAAAATTTATACCTCAAACAGATGTAATGCTAAAATTAACTGTATTTATTCACTGGATATGCTGGCCATGTTTTCAAAAAGCTTTAAAATTATTTATATTTTAATTAAAGTGTTTTGCTTTTTTTTTTTTTTTTTTTTTTTTTTTTCTTGTATAATAGCTAGAGACAGGGAAGGGCAAGTGAAAATAAAAAAATGGAAGAAAAACTAATGGGGAAAGAGGATTTTATTGCTTTTCAAGCCTGAATTTACCTTACTGATTTGCAGTCAAACTGAGATCGGTTCTGAATTAAATGCAGGTTGTTCTAACCATGCCATCACATAGAAGAGAAAGAAAGTTTCATGAGAAATAACGGGAAAATTCTTAATTCAATTGAATGGACATACTTATTACTCAATAGGAAATCACTAGCAACTGTGTTTTTAACATATTTTGTAAATTCTGACCAAAGCATTTCAATAGTCAGACATTCACTCTTCATTAACATAAAATATAGCTCATAAGAAAACTTGACCTCCTTCCAAAACAGAAGAAACTAAACCCCATAAGACACTTCTTACTATATGGAAGAAAAAGGTTGATAAGAAAAGACAAACTCACAAAAAGTTTCCAACAAAAGAAAGAAGAGGTACAAATTCCATGAAAGAAATTTAAAGTTTGCACCTACACATCTGGTAACTTTCCTTTTAAAAGGAGTGCTATGTGGCTTAATTATTTTTGGTTTTGTCTTTACTGGTCACTACATTTTGTGGGAGTTAATTCCCTCCTCTAAAAAGACCCAAAGCACCATCCATCCAAAAACTCAACCAGGAAAACCAAACCCTAAACCAGCAAAAAGTGAATTGACTTCTTGTATTCAGGTTATATTTTCAAACTGCTCAAACTACATCCAAGACAACATTATGGATTTGAGTTCTAGGAAGACAAGGGAAAAAACAAGGGCTACTGATGTTTATTGCCAGGAGAAAGGGTACAGTTTGTCCAGGCAATGGAAATAGAAAGACTAGTCATCTGAAAAAATTCTGCAGTCTTCAGCTTCTATCATCTATGAAAGCTTGTAGAAGCGAAATGTAGCTAGTTTCTCAAGTTAATTGTGTTGGGCATTCATGCAGTATATATTCCATTCCATAGAGAGTGAAGGGAAAAAATTCAGTTCCACAAAATAGATGTAAACCTGTAATTTTCAACAATTTCTTTGACTGACAAGTTTTTCATTTACCAGGAGTTTCATTTTTGCTGAGATGAAAACACAAGTAAATGTATGATAATAGGGAAGAACAAAAAACTTTAATTTGTGAACTGCTACATACACATATGAGCAATTCTATTAAGTTGCATATCTACTGTGCTAAAATACATATATTTGCAAAATTGGAAATAAATTTTCACCTTTAAAATGTATATTTCTATAATAAATTTCCTAGGCATGCCAAAAATGAAAAAGGCATGCTGTCAGCAAAAGTATTCTGTATTCAATAAAGCTATTTAAAATATTTTCAGCTTCTCTTTTTAGCACAGTAGAGTAATTCTTTATACTTTGAGGCAGTTTTTTGTTTATTTGGGTTTTTTTTTTTTTTTGTTTTTGTTTTGTTTTGGTGGTGGTTTTGGTTTTGGTTTTTTTGTTTGTTTTTTTTTTGGTTTTTTTTTTTTAAAGACAGCAGCTCTGATACACTTGTTTCATTTGAGATTGAAAAGAAGTACTAAGAATTCTAAAAAAACCCCAAACAGTAAGATATCCAAAATTTATACTGACACTATGATGGAAAAGGGACTTCTTTCACCATGTCCTCTCTTGTGGTAGTCATTGTATGACTACACATACATGTAAGTTCCTATCTCTTCTATCTTACTTTATGGAGCCCCAAGCTCTCAGTAAAATTTTGTATTAGCTATTTCTACATGAGAATTTTCTTTTGAAGTAGCACTAGGAAAATGGAATACAATGATACAGGTGAAAAAACACTATAATTGTTTGTTTAAATTTTGTTTTTAAAACACAACACTTTAATTTGTTGTGTTTGATGTGGTCATTTGCTACAATATGCCAAAGCTTTGCATCAGTATGTATTTTACAAACACTACATTCAACAAAAACACTAAGCAGGATTCTTTTTATTATCCACTTCCATTCCATTCCATTCCAACTTTTTAAACTTCCTACATTCTGATATATTCAAATTCATTTCAGTTCATTCTGAGGTCTTAATTTACAGTCTCAAAATAAGAGCTAAACAATAATTTTTTTGGGGGGGATGACTGGAAACTCTTTTGTGTAAATCAAAGCAATTAGTTCAGCTCATTTAAATTTCTATAAGAAGACAGTTACGTTTTTGTGAAGAACACCAGATTTGCCTGTTGTGACTTGATTTTCACAAAATTGAGATTTATTTTTCGCAATTTCTCTTGTATGTACTGTTTCGGCATCTTTATCTCTTCACAGTTTATTTGAATCTGATTCCATGATTCTGTACCTGTAAAAAGAAAACAGTGCTTGCTGAGGAATAAAGACATCTACACCTCTTCGTGGCCCAGGAGCATCCAGTTCACAGAAGGAATGGGATTATGCCACCAGTTATGAGTAATCAGGACAGTTTAGAAGGAGAAGGCAAGATGCACTGAATACTCTTCAAGTTTGGTATAGACAACAGACTAATATCCTGACAGACAGAGAGCTAGAAAAATGTATCTTAAATAAACTTATTACTTAGGAGATCATCAGTTCTGTGCAGGACATGGTACAGTAGTTCCAATGGGTAACATCAAGAGCAAGCCAGGCTCCTTTCATTGTTTACAGAAAATGATCATTGTGCGAAAAAAGCAAGGGTAATTTTACATTTGTAAGCGATGAAGCACAGTGAAGTGTTCACAAGTGGTCTTCTGTAGAGGGTGCCCAACAGCAGCTGGAGTGCACAGCAGTTGGAGTTATCCAGCTTGGTTAAAAGGATTCCACTGTGAGCTTACCATGATCACTCCATGACATGACCTGCAGCAAAGCAGGGGCATGATTATGAGATATAATTTTAAAAAGTGTTCTTGGTCTAAGCTGCGTACATTGCTTCGATTACAAAAAGGGTGTTGCTAAATCTTTTTGTGTGCCCAAGAGAAACTTTTCAGATAGGCATTTCAGCAGTATTTTGATTGCATCTGCATTTTTAAAACAATAAGGCACACGTTATTTTGTCTTTTTATGGAGTACTTAGTGTCAGATCTCAAATGCCATATTAATAAGCGATTTATACTAAATAAAAAAATAAAGGAAATGTGGTTTTTGAGGACATAGTAACAGTCTTTGCTATCAGCCATTGTGATTCATCCATTCCCACTGTAATTTGCTAGAATACAAGGAAGCTTATTCTTCTCAGATGTTGATGACCATGTCACTTAGACTGAACTAGTGCTAAAAAGATAAGATATGCTATTTGGTTTTGGAAGACAGTTTATGTGGGAAATAAAGGGAAAGATAACATGACTATAAAAAAACCTTTTATTTACTTAGCTAAATATTGCCTCTTATTGAAAAACTTATCATTTCACATAATTATATCATTACTTATTTCACATAATTATATAAGTGGTAGATAAGCAACTCCAGGTTTAAAATTTCTGAACCCTTTATTTCTAGTCCATTTATCTGTGTTTCCTCTAAAGAGGTTGAATTTTGAGTTAAATCTTTCAATCTGAGACAATTCTGTTAGGAAAATTAAATAAGGAAGAAGAGAAAATCATTCAGAAAGTTTACATTCTTTGAGGACCAAAGTTGGAAAGCAGTATTATTCCATTCAATCGTCTGATCTACTACTTATAATCTTATATCATAGAATCATAGAACATGCCAAGTTGGAAGTGATCCATCAGGATCATCAAGTTCAACTTCTGTCCTTGTGTAGGCAGCCCCAGGATGACACCATGTGCCTGAGAGCATCATCCAAACACTTCTTCAACTCAGACAGGCTTGGTGCTGTGACCACTGGGAATGGTCCACTAGGAATATGAGAGCCAGGAAATTACAGATTTGTTTTATTTCTTTGGAATAGGAATGACATAGGTTAGTTTGGTGTAGAGACACTATCAACTTTATTTGTAACAACACTTTAGTTATTCATATTTAGTTCTTACTGAGATGAGTATATTTTTGAGTATTTCAGAATTATGAGAACTATAAGCAAACTGTACTATTGCTCTTTTTGTCACTTTATGATAAATATGTGGAATTCTTCAAGACACAGTGAAAATAATCTATGTTACTCAATAAAACCACATTCTATGATTAATTTTTTTATTAGAAAAAATTACCATATTTATATTTCTCCTTTCAATACACTATTATTTCCTTTCCTACTGTCTCATGGCCACTGTTTGATTCTTATAATGACCTTTTTCTTTTCTGCTTAAACAAATAGATGGTGAAGTTAATATCCTGCATGGTACTTGCGGTTTTTACAGTACAGATTTGCAGAATATAATCTTTGCAAACTGCACGTTGTTTTCTCAGACATTTTCCATTATTATATAAAACAGTGAATTTGTAATCACACTTGTGACACTTTAGCAAATATTTTACCTGTTGTTCTACCTTGGTAATTTAAAGAAAATTCAGGATCAGCATATTTTTGTTAAAATTTGAAATGAGTAATGAGAAGAAATCCAGTATATACATGTTAAGGTCCACTGTAACATTAAAATTTATTTTTGTTTTGGATCTGCGAAACAAAGTCCAACCATTGAAAGGGTTGGGTGAAAGCAAATTTTATTTGAGAATTGACACAGGCAAAAATATAGAGGCAGGGAAAAGAGGGAGAGAGGAAAAGAAGATATAAGAGAGAGGAAAAGTGGTAAGATAGTAGTAAAGAAAGAATGAGAGAGAAAAGTGGAGGAAAAGATTAGAAAAAGGGTAAGAAAGTGGGAAGAATGAGAGAGAGAGAGGGAGAGTCACCACCAGGGTCTAGCTCTCCAGTGAGTTTCTTCAAGATGGGGCTGATCCTGGACAGGGTCCGATGCAAAATAGTGGTGGGTCAAGAGACAATGAAACAGCCACAGCATGGACAGCCAGGTATACCCCTGAGTTCCTTTTGTTCCAAAGGGGCAGCTGTCAGTCAGCCAGGTTCGTTAGAAGACAGGCTGCCTGGAGGGGAGCAGAAGGGTGCAGTCCCCCAACCACTCATCAGTTCTTATCTCCTTCCAGGTGCCATTCCTCCTCTGTTCCAGCCACTTTATCCAGGCACATAATCGTGCCTGAAGGGAGATCCCATCTTTGCAGGCTGGTCCTCAGGAAAGGGGAGTAGTCTCCACCCAGTAGGTCTTATCACATCCCGAGGTGTCATCCCCTGCTCAGCTCTGGCCAGCCAGGTCCTCCACCCTAGCCAGGGCTATTCACTCCTTTGAGACAATTGCAAATCAGTGAGGTCAAATTCACACAATACAGAAGTAAATCTCAGGCTACACTGCTGGGCAACTAATGATTCTATTTATCTGTTGTAAAAATCTAGTCCCTGACTCCATAATGACCTCAGAAAATGTGTACTCTAGGACATATATTAGTTTTATGATAGTAGATTTATTTTGAATTTTTGATTTATACAAGTCTTGAGCACCAGTGTTTTAACAGCTCGTAACAATGAGTCACAAAGTGTCACTAAGCAAAATGAGTGAGCCACAACGTGCCATTAAACAGCATCAATAAAAATTTGTTCTCCTAAATGCTTTTAGTTTTAATCTAGAATGTTACTAGCAACCAAATTACCTGACATCCTGAGAATTTCTATGTATTAATGCAATGGAAACTGTAGTACAATGATATGGAAACCATAATTAATTTACTAATTGGATTGAAATATTTATTTAAGAAAGTGAAGGATTTTATACTTTATCTAAGATACAAACTTCTCCTGGGAACTGTAAGTAGTCATACAAGAATGTAAATCAGAGAAACATGACGAAGAGTATCAATAGCCAGCCTTAAAATGATGAATGTGTAACATTTTGAATCACACATTTTTTTAAAGCAAGACTAATTTCACGTTATCTCATATTAGAAAACTGCAAGTAGCAACTCTTTAGTGCTTCCAATTACATAGATTCATTAAAAGATTTGAAACAAGCAACTTTTTACAGCTTGTATTCTTTCAATTCCAATGGAATAAAATAAGTTGAATCTCTTTTCATTTCCTCCTCCCCCACCCTGTCTTCTGCCAGTTCAATGTGCATTTGCCAAGACATCAATTTCAAATACTATGAGTGGATATAGAAAGAAGTTGCCATTCAGTATAGACTTCCCAATAACTCTGTATTGTCCAATTACCACCTTCAAAGGTTTATACAGCGTTATGTCGAGTTCAGATAGATGGAAATAAGCAGCATGTTTACCTTCCACTTAGTCACAGATGGAACCAATATTGATTTCTCTGTTTTTTTACAAAGTGTCAAAGATTAGAGGAAAGCTTTTGAAAATAAAGTCTAGCCTTCCTAAATGAATGACTAAGCATACGCTTAAATATATATTTTGTACAATTATCACAGATACAGATAAGTATAAGGTATTTTTCTCAGGTACTTTTATAACTACCACCAAAATTCTGTAGCAATTTTCTTATTTCTAGAGTGGATAAATTATGAAAAAATATCTCTTAGATTTAATTTACAATTAAAAATTCAATTGAATGTGCAAGTAAATATCTCATATTCCAGAAGGAGCTTAGTATCCGAGGAGAGGAGAGGAAAGGGAATGGAAAGGGAATGGAAAGGGAATGGAAAGGAAAGGAAAAGGAAAGGAAAGGAAAAGGAAAGGAAAGGAAAGGAAAGGAAAGGAAAGGAAAGGAAAGGAAAGGAAAGGAAAGGAAAGGAAAGGAAAGGAAAGGAAAGGAAAGGAAAGGAAAGGAAAGGAAAGGAAAGGAAAGGAAAGGAAAGGAAAGGAAAGGAAAGGAAAGGAAAGGAAAGGAAAGGAAAGGAAAGGAAAGGAAAGGAAAGGAAAGGAAAGGAAAGGAAAGGAAAGGAAAGGAAAGGAAAGGAAAGGAAAAGGAAAGGAAAGGAAAAGGAAAGGAAAGGAAAAGGAAAGGAAAGGAAAAGGAAAGGAAAGGAAAAGCTCAGTCTAATGGCAATCTAGTTGTTCTGTACAGTGAGTTTTCTGTGATGCCTGACGGTGCCAGGCAGTTAGTGAAAAAAAAAGGCAGGTAGTTCTCAGTGGATTACATATTTCAGTTGAAATGGCTTCAAGATATCTTGGCAATTGTTTTGTCATGACTGACAACAAGCAGTACATGTCATGTCATGCAAACATCCTGATTTTAGCAGCTAGTTTTTAATATATTTTTTATGTACTTAGGCTGGAGGATGAATGAGTCATGTTAAAAAAAAAAAAAAAGGCTTTTTCATTTGTGTGAAGACAAGTCTGGTGTTGAGACTGTGGCATTTGCTAGAAAACAGTCAGATGTGATATGACTGTATATAATAAGACCACACATGCCTTTTAGCTGACAACAGGCATCAGATGATCTTGTGCTGGAATAAGATCACTGGACCTTCTTAGAGTAGCTGAAGACGCTGTATTAGTTCTCCTGGCAGAACAGCTGCAAGCATCAGAGATGGCTCAGTCTATCCAGGCACTCTATAGAAGGGTGAGAAAGAGTCTTCTCTTCTTGATCACACAACCAGTGCTTTTTCAGCAGAGATATTCAAATGGTTTTGTTTCAAGTATTTTTAGATAGTGTTTTTATACATGTACATATTATATATCTATTTATATATATATATATTTATATATATATATATCTATTTATATATATATATACTCTGTATATACATGTAATGAGTTAAAAGAGATAAAAGTATTGGATTACATGGAGAAATACTTCATCCTTATAATCTTTTTAGAAATGACTGTAGAATTTTTTAGAAAAATTCATGACAAACTCACCTGGATCACTACTACCTGCTTACCCTTAAAATACGATGGTTTGTGCGCTTTATTTTGTAGACCTTGAGGAAGCAGGATTCTCTGTCCTTACCATTATGTCCTCTTTGCTCATGAATACCATCCTGATAAAAACCACATGTATTGTTGCTCACATCAGAAAGTGAAAGAAAAAGTAGGAAGCAGTTCATGAAACTACTCATTACAGAAAACACTTAAGTTTCCCATAATGCATTAATACACTGTAAAACCAAATGTTATACAATGCCATGGAAAACAAAAAGTGTATAAGCATATGAAAAGATATTATGCAGATTCATGAAAGACAGCATCATTAGACATCCTAATCTGGAAAAAGTTGGAGGGAGTGAGTCATTAAATCTTATATTGCTCAAAACATAAAGAACGGAAAAGGCAAAATTGTTCTACATACAACTCAACTTTTATAATTTTTCTCAAAATATTCACTTCTATCTGCTGTCAGAAACAGAGAAGATGCATATTTGAACTTATTTCTAATGCATGACACATAGGTCCTTCTAATAACTCTCAGCTTACATTAAAAAATCAGGTATTTCAAAGATTTGCAAACACATATCTCAAAAAAATCTGAAATACAGATAAAAACCCAAAGAGGCATTTTTATCCTGCTTCTTTTTGTTTGTTGGTTTGTTTGTTTGTTTATTTTTTGTTGTTGTGGACAGAAAAAGTGTTTATCTGTTTTGGAAAATGGCAGCTTTCACTGGAAATTCTTTCTCTAGGGAGAAGTAGTTGGTCAGTTGGGGTGAGGAAAGAAGAATGGAAATCAAGGCTCTAACTCTTTGCATTAATCTCTTTTGAGACTAAGGGATAAACTAACAGAAAATTACTTATGAAGACAATATGTATCACACTTCAATTAATAATTTATTATAAATTATTCTTCTAGAGATCTATGAAAAACACAGCCAGGGAGGGCCTAGAATAGCATCAAGAGTGAAACTATGTGTGTCAGAAAAGAGAATGTGTTATAATAGAATCATTGAATTATAGAATCAATTCTAGAATCCCAGAATCATAGTAAGTAAGGGGCTGGAACAGAACTCAAAAGACCATTTAGTCCAGCCCTTCCTGTCAGATCAGAATCACCTACAGCAGGTCACACAGGAACACATCAAGGTGTGTTTTGAATGCTTCCAGGGAAGGAGACTACAAAACCTCTCTGTGCTCTGTCACCCTCACAATGAAAAAATTCTTCCTTACATTTATACAGAACCACCTATGCTCCAGTTTATAATCATTGCCCATTGTCCTATTATTAGCCACTCCTGAAAAAAGCTTGACTCTCTCCTCCAGGTACTCGCTTCTTACATATTTATAAACATTAATGAGGTCACCCCTCATTCTCCTCTTTTCCAAGCTTAAGAGACCCAGCTCCCTCAGCCTTTCCTCATAAGGGAACTATTCCATTCCCTTAACCATTTTGGTCACTTCACTGGATGCTTTCAAGCAGTTCCCGGTCCTTCTGGAACTGAGGGACCCAGAACTGGACACAATATTCCAGATGTGGCCTCACCAGGGCAGAATAGAGGGGGAGCAGGACCTCTCTCAACCTACTAACCACCCCCCTTCTAATGCACCCCAGGATGCCATTGGCGTTCTTGGCCACAAGGGCACATTGTCGGCTCATGGTCATCCTTCCATCCACCAACACCCCCAGGTCCCTTTCTCCTATGCTGCTCTCCAACAGCTCAGTGCCTAGCCTATACTGGTACCTGGGATAATAAATTAATAAGTAATAAAAACATTATTTATAAAAAGATTATATTTTTTCTTGAAATATGAACCTATCATAGATGCTCTTTAAAAAGTCTTCTGATTATGGTTTTAATTTCTAGGAGGTGGGAGAAAACAAATTTTGATACCATATCTATAGTGTCCTCAAACTATGTGCTGCCTTGGCACAGGTTTATGACAAGTAAATTGGAGCGAACTGAAGTCATGATTTTACAAAGCCATTAATACATCATGAGGTACTCACATCCTTTCCCTCACAGTGGCTTGTTCATGCTCCAAGGCAGAATCTCTTTCACTTCTAAGTACTCAGGTGACTGGATAATTACACAAGTCAGAAAAAAAAAATCAAGAAAAGTAATTTAGGAATAAAAGATTAGTTTCAAAACACATTTTCTCCCATGTTTTTTATGATGTACTGAGACTTTTGCCAATAGAACAAGGAAGATCCCAGGAATGGAAAGAGGAAGAAAATAAGTGGGGAACTAAGCAAGAGTAATATTAATGTGAAGTTTTCTAAGCTTCTTTTCCTAAGAGTCCGTGAAGGTAAACTAACATGGACCTTCTGAAAATCCAGTGCTAAAAATTCAGGGTTAATGAAAATAGTGCAATCCCATAATACTTTCATGATTTGTTGGCTTTCAGGGGTTCTTTCATAGGGATTTTGAGAAAGAGACTGAAATTTGTCATTTAGAATTTCCATGATAAACAAGTTCAGCAAGAGTTTAGTAGTTAGTTTTAGAATCACAACGAGAAATATCCTCTTTAAACTGGGATGCCTTTTTTTGAAGTCTAATAAAAAGAATGAAATTAATGAAATTAAATTATATAATGAAATTATATAAAACAATACACTGCCTGAAAACTGTATTTCACATCTTGTAATTGTCAGCTTTTAGGCTTTCCTTGAATGGATCTTGAAGTGTGAACTATATTAACAGCTGGGCTGAAGTTTCAAAATATTTTTGTGCAATTAGAGGTCACAAGTTTCATAGCCAGAAACATGAAATTGATACCTTCCCTCTACCTAGAACTGTATCTTCATTTACCAAGATAAAGTCAGTGTTCATAGAGTTTGCTAAAGTCATTGATGAAAACTGATACTTAGTGGCCCGTCACATCACATTTTTAACTGACCTGAAATGAAGTGGTGCAGGCAAATGCTGGTAGATGCTACAGTTACTTTTAAACAGGAAAACAGATTTTCCAAATTTTTTTTATATGAATATACAATACAATACTTTATAATATTGGGATCAGTACTTGTAAAACAGAGCCTTTCAGTCTTTGATGTATTTAAGGCTGTCACATATTTTAATATAACATGAAGAACGATCTAGATTGTGTGCATCACCTTTACTAAATAATTTTAAAAACTTCTGTATCTTCCTGTAGGACATCTAACAGTACCATAAAAAATACCTCATACAGTCCTTGTTACTTTTTTCAATATAGCTTTGAGATTAACTCCCTATATATTAACTATTTATATTAACTATTTATATATTATTTATATTAACTCACTCACTATATTAACTCACTCACTGTATTAGCTCACTGTTTGCTTTGTCGCTGAATATGGGTAATGTGGGAGAAATTCCCTTGTTTGAACTTGTTTAGGGCATTGCCATCACACTGATTCAGTCCCAAGTTAGTGCCAATCCACAATACAACTTCGCACACAGGTTCATCTGCTCATGGATGTGTCTGTAATACAGTTATGGAGACAAGGGAGCTAAAATGTTCCAGTTAGTTCCAGACAATGCAGCATGAAGCAACAGCAAAAAGTTGTGTCTTGGGATGTTTAGCTTGAACATTAGAAAATATGATTTCATTATGAAGGTTGTGCAGTGCAATGAGATCGCCAAAGAGATTATGACACCCTTGAGAGGTTCACAAGTGTCAGTTGTACAAATTAATGACTGACTTTAAAAAGTATTGGTAACAGCAGCTGGAGAGCTGGACTATGTGAATCCTCGGAGTCTTTTTCAGCCAACATACTTATAATTAATTTACCTTCTATGTAGGTTAATTTTTTTCACATTTTTTTCATGGCATATCTTGGACTTTTGCAGACAGCTGGTGTGGCAATACATCAGTTAAAAACTCACTCCATTTTTTTATAAAGAGATAGTAAATTGCACAGTCCCTTAAAATCACTTATGTAGTTTGTTGTTTTTTTCCAAAAATCAAAATACAATACTTTTGTATATAATAACATAACACCAATACTAATGATTGTAATATGAATTACATCAAAGACCAGTGTTCTTAATTCAGTGTTTAAAATATCACTAGAGAGAAATCACTCTCCAATTTACAGAACATGGAACCGAAACACAGACAATTCAATTTCTTCAAAGAAAGTAAGAATAAACTCATTATTATGTTTATAAAGTCCTAACTTGGCTTCTAAAGAGCAGACCTTATCGTCTAGTGTCTGAGTTATTTTTCTTTTGACATTTTTTTCTTTAATATGTAATTGTAATTTAGACTGTGATTTTTACATAATTCCTGGATTGTCTTGTATTTTTCTTCTGATCACAAAGATAAAAATATTCTTTCCATTGCTCTTTTATAACTGTGCTCAGTCTCCACACAGAAAGAGTATGACAGCTGTGGAAATAAAACATACATGGGCAAAGGACTGCACTGCAAAAATCTTTCATTCTGAAGATTAAATGTATAGATATGCTATACTGTGTTTGATTTTTTTGTTGCTCTCCCCTGCTTCTGCCAGGCCTTTTCTCACAGCAGCTTCAGTTTTCTTTATGGGTCCCTTCACTTAAATTTTAGCATAATGATCTGAATACAAGTATTTTCCAAATAAAATTAGTCCTTTTGTCACTCAAAAATAATCTCAGTACAGACATATGGTTAACCATTTAAATTAAATACAACAATATGAAAGATGTTTCTGTTTTCTGTATTTGTTCACACCCTCTCTAGCCACCCCTGCAAGAACAAAACAAAAAAATATGAATCATCTACTGTAGATTGCTTTTAAAAAAGTGAAAAGAGGGAAACGGGTATTGTCATGCACAATACCCCAGCTCTTGGGTAAAAAAATAAAATAAAATATAATAGCCTGCACTTGTTAAAGAATAAAGAAACTATTCAATGAAGTGAAAAGTTTATAATGGAAGACATAATTTATTATGCTTGTAAACCATAGGTTTAGACTGAAACTACAAGCTGAAACTACAACTACACTTTAGACTGAACCTACAAGCTCTCGAATCACATGAACAAATGGCCTAAATAACGTTCATGAGTTTCAATAAAATTAAAAATAGTAAGTACAGAAGGAGCTGACTACATTTCTTTAAGGTCACCCAGACACAGATATTTCTATTTTTAAGTAACTATGACAGATACAGAAACATAAGATCTTAGAGAGTAACACATTTGAAAGAGCTTTTTGGTTCAAATTTAATTTAGAATGTAGATGCTTATCAAGTTTAAAAAAATTTTCTTCTACATTTTATCATCAGATATATCACTGTGACATAATGAAGATAGCTCAATAGGAAGCACAGGTTTGAGAGTAAATTACTAAAAGAAGAACTTTTGTGAATACTATCTTCTAAATCTTTGTATAATTTGATCTTCTAATCATTATCACCAGGCTATGGAAAGTGTTTTTGTTACTCTTCAAAATGTCCTAAATATGCATGTAAAAATAACATGAGACAAATGCAGAAGGAAGAAACAAAACCAAATGAATGAGAAGGAACACAATGTACACCCTAACAAAGTCCATAATTATCTTTAATGTGTGGTCAGTTACCCCCACAGATATCATTATGTCGATTTGAATATATTAGAATAGGCTTTCTAACTTACTATGGCTATCATTATTAATTATCAGTTTCATAGTACAAATTATTCCTAGTTAACAGAATTTGCAAATTATTATTTGCCCAGATACCTGCAAACCTCATGAAAAGCCCAGTGCAGTTGACTTAAATTTGAGAGGACATTAGCAGAGATCCACTATTAAATAGCACATTTTTTTATATAGTATTTTGTCTTCAGAACCTAATTTAGCTGCTATCAAATGTATTTACAGGGACAAAGGCAGAGTACCTCTGTGGTTTGCAGAAGAATTTAGTAGGTTAGATATAAATTATCCAGAGAAACAAGTTCTCCAAAGCAGTTCTGTAAGGGACTTGGGAATAACACTGCACAAAGACTCTGAAACTTCCCTCTGGCCTGCTTAGTTGGAAAGTATATAAAGCTTGTCTCTCATTTTATACTTTGTCACTTCTGCTCCTAATACCGTATGAAAGTCAGATAGAAGAGAAATACTCCTTCAGAAACAAGGCAGCAGTTCATCTTTTATAGGCAGATAGTATGTGAATACGATTGGCATTCCAAAAGCAAAAATAGATACAAGCTTACATCAGAGCATCCACTGAGTGACTGGCCAATAAGCTTAATACAATGAAAAGCATTTCAGTGACCAGAGAATTTCTTGTTTTCCAAGAATAATCCAGTTTCTTTGCATTCATCTCCAAAATTGCCCAATTAACACACAGCACTGGCAGTAAAGAAGGGATAAAAAATAAAGAGTAAAGAGGGATAAAAAGTAAATGGAAAAACAAGCAAACAAAACAAGTAATGGATAATTAGGTTGGGGTCAGGATGGGGTGGGAACCCTCCACCAAATATTAGAAATGTAGTTAAAGTACAATTTTCTGGACATATCTGTGTAAAACAGTGGTAAAACATCCTGCAGGCTGTGATTTCTTTACATTATCAGTGGTACCAGTTAATCTGCAGAAGCATGGAAATCCATAACAATTCTGGAAACAGTATACTTATACTCTTTTGGTAGTCCGTATTGGCTGATTACAATAAATGTATAAACAAATAACCTCTAGTAAACATAAGTGTCTGACATACATGATTGTTTAATCCATATTAAGGTTACAGGTGCAGGTAATTCATTATCATCCATCTGTCCTGATCCGTGCTTATTCTCCCACAGTGTGAGTATAGCTCACTTCAAAAGAACAACAAGAAAAATCACAAGTGGAAGCAAACCAGTGAACACCTCAGGCCTTTGCAGGCCTTCCAGTTAAGTACCATTTGCATCTTATAGCCTTGCCAGATAGTATGATTTAATTAACAAGTAAGTGGATTATTATTAATAAAGAAATGAAGTCTAGAGCCTCCTTATATGAAGGATTTGAATTGCTGTTTTTATTTATCATATCCTGCTTATCTAACAGGGTGTGATTAGGAACACATTGTGCACCCTGTGGTTAGAAAGCCTGTAACTGCCCCATTTGGGCAGAGCTCACATCAGGAGAGGCTGTTGTGCTGCTGCTTTGTGATCTCTCCCATAAATATTGGAATAAACTGTTCCTGTTCTCATCTGTTCTAAGTTATATTCTGGTAACTTTGATGACAGATAGAAGAGAATAGACTGTTTTCTATATTTCCACAGAAAAGTGAAGAACTCAGCACTTCAGATTAAGCAAAAGACAATATTCTACAAATAGATTTGAAAAAAAATAGATTAGTATAAGCATTAATTTTTTGGAGTTGGAGAGAAATACATCTGGCAACTTTATTTGTCTCTTTAATATACTTGTTTGCTTTTATAGCTTATCCAAAACTGGTCCTTCATCTGTTCAAAGATTTGCATTTAAAGCTTTTCATTAGCCACCCCTAACTGCTTTTAAAAATTATCTTTTTCTTCATACACTGAGAAACAAGTGAAGGAACAAATTGCATCTCCCTTATTTTCATAGGTTTTTTCCTTTGCACTTGCAAAATTTACTGTATTGTTACCTATCGCCTGAAGGACCATCCACTGTTTTTTGCAAAAGTAGGATACTTTTGTGAATCTTATGGTGATTTTATCTATAGATTACCCTTTACTTTCATTTTTATTTAGCTACTAACAGAACTTTACAAGATTCCACAAAAATTCAGCTTTTCCTGTAGGCTAATTATCATGCCAACATAACTAAGCTCTCCCTGTGAGGTGCTGTTGTGGAGCAGCTGGTGCCATAGGGAAACCACAGACCCCATGCACAATCCTTCCCAAGAATAAAAATCCATGTAGAAGTCTCATGAAACGTCAACAGCCTTCCAAAGGGCAGAAATCTCATCAATCACTGTGGAATAAGGGTAGAATAGTTTTCTTGGGAATCATCAGGTCTATGGACACATCAATCCGGTGCGACATCAAGCTCTGTTTGACTTAAGCTGGTTCTCTATGTTGTGCTCTATGTATCATGCAAATGAATGGATTCAGCTTGGTGCTCTATCAGTAATATGCCTAACACTTCTCAACACAGCAAATATACTCCTCAAATAATCTGACTATAAGATAAAGCATACTTGTAATGTATGCACTTAGTGTAGGTCTTGTAGGTGTATTTCTATAAAGATTGTGTTTGGGATAAGCAGTTCACACAGCATAAAATAATAATTTAAATAATTTAGAGTCAGCTAAGATATTTAAGTAACACAGAGCTGACAGGGGAGAAAAGACATTCATATCACTAATAGATGAAGGTATGCGGTCCCAATACACAGCTTATGTTTCCTTGTCTTTGTTATCAGAGTACCTATCTTGAAAAACACAGATGTCTAATCGAAGTTATAGATGACATATTCCCTTCTGCTATTAGATACATGCATGCCTGGATCAGACAACCAGCTTGTTACTGATTATCATAAAGAACAAGTTCTAAGAATGCTTGTGTAATGCTGACCATCACATTTTAATCATCCTCTACAGGTATTCATAAAATTACAGAAAGTAAAAAGCAGGGAGAAAAAAAAAATAAAAAAGGATCAGAATTTTGTGCTATGAATTAATAATCTAGAGGAAGAAGTGACTGCCTCTCTACAGTACAGTAAATACTGAATTACTGATTTCTGAGTATAGAAATACCTAATCTATTTTTTAAATATATTTATATATAATGATAACAAACTGAAATTGCTTCCATTTATACAGCCAAAAAAATAACAGATGTTCTAGCCAAAGGGAGTTTTTATAGCATAAACGATGGACGGATTGATGAAATCTCATTTAAAAATAATTTCACATGACCACATCTTGCAGAATAATTTTATTAAGGTAAAAGATTTAAGAAAATAATAGGTGAAAGAAAAATTACTTTATACTGTCCCATTTTTCCACCTTGAAGAATATATTTTTGTAGAGAATCTACAGTGTGTATTCTCTCCTGTTACGTCTTCCTGAATAACTATGTATTATTCATACTAAAATACAATTTCACCAAGAATTTTTAATGGTTGTAGTACACAGCAAATGCTCATAAAACTAAAGGTGCCATTAAAGTATGTCCTCAAGATTACATGCTATATTATGCAGCCATGCACTACTGTATTAATGTGTTTTAACCCTTGGCAATATTAGTCTAGAGAGAAATGTTAATATTTCACAAGAAAGATAGTACGTTGAGATTTAGAAAAGGTAGACTGTGATATTTATTATCAATTCTGCTTTAAATGGCCTTGGTTTATCTACAGGCCACCTTCTTCTACGTCTGTAAGGCTTTCCCAGATGTACTATAGCAGAAGTCTGCAAGTCTTTTTATATTACAAGTATGTCCCTTAAGAGAGATTTTCTTTCAGGAATCATCATATCTCCTTCACTGTTTTTTGACTTTCAGTTTCAGCTTCACTAGCTATAGGAATATTTTCCAAATTATTTTCATTTAAAATATTCACCACAGTTTTGAAAAAACAAGATATTAAATAATTTTCAAGAAGCAATCTAGAAAAGCTAAATACGACTGAGTGGAAGATATCATTGTAATAAAAAGATACGTCACTCTCCTTCTCACTTTGTGACATATGAATACATAGCTCTGTGCACAAAACCCGAATGTGCTGAAAAACATGAAACATATTCTGAGGGACTCAGTTTACCATATTTGTGCTTAGACTTCTCTTTGAAATCACCTAATCTTAAACTTTTAAGATGTATTGTGTTCAAACTTTACTCTTTTCCCAGTGTCCTTAGTCAAAGACTTTGAAATAATAAATGCTTTTGGTTTGAGACAAAAACCTTGAAAAAAGCCCTAGACTTTCATGTTATAAGTTAATGTAGACCCCACACAAATGTGTGGTCCAGAGAGACTGTTATAATACTTTTATACGTGTATTCTCAGGGAAATTAAACTATTTTTCTTAGTATATACAGTGTCTTTTTATTCTTCCCTTAGTCATATTTAAAAATTGTGCATTCTAACTTCTTCTTAGTGACAGAACATGACCCAAGCTATCATATAATACTAAAAGAGGTTATCTTTGTTTTCCTTATTTTGCCCAGGAGGAAATAAAGCACTATATTCAAAATTGAATGCATATCTTTCTGAAAAAATAATTTAATCACAATGCTTAGTGATTAGAAAATTCTTTTCTGCAACAAGACAAAAGAAAAGCAATTCTCTCTGAACACGTGAGATTCAAAATATAAAGAAAGAACATAGTGCAAAGACAAAATAATGCGAAATAATGGGGAAAAAATTTCTCAGTTTCCAATGATGTATTTTTCCATTCCTATAGTGCCTTTCAACTCTGCAACTAAAGATTTCACTACTACAATGTCCAAAAAAGATTTCGAGCCAATTCTATTAAGTACAGGCTGAACGTTACAAGTTTACAGAAAACACACAAGCGTAATACCATGTAAAATTTCTCAGCTACACAACAGCAGCAATGCACTACTAGCAAGTGACTTTGCAAAGGCAAGGAAGAGTCTCAGCCATGTGGGAGTCTGTCAGACTATATAACTTTAGCCATCCATTTCAACACCAAGTTCAGCATCATACTCCTACCCAGTTCTGATCTAATTCATTAATTTTTGTTTAAAGGCTTCAGATGGCATAAAATCCAAGCATATGGAAAATACTAAAATAATTTCTGGTTGTACTCCAGTTGCCTCTTGGTGCAGACTGCCCTCAGGCCTCCCAGGTCTGTAAGCTCAGTGCCAGGCTCTATGGTAGCATCATGGGTGAGACCAAGCACAACACATTCTGTAGTAGAAATGGTCACTAGGGTACTTTTAAGCATCAATTAGAATCTCATCCAATGATCCTCCCTGATCACTCTTTCACTGCACCCAACGCTATTGTTGCAAAGTCCTGACTGCCTGTCCCCTCAGGAGCATCACTGGTGGCACAATGGGGTTTGTGCTGTGCAGCTGTGCACATCAGCTCAAGTTCCAATGGCTATCCTCCCTGATATCTCCCAGGTCTTGTCCACATGCAGATCTCTGATTCCTGGGATCTAACTGCTTCCAGCAACTTTCCTACAGCCAGGGTGCTCATCTTCCACTGTCCAAGACTCCCTCCTCTCTCTAAGAACAATTTGTCCTTACAGACATCTTTTGCTTTCTGTGAACCCTCATTTACAGCCCCCAATTTCCCAATCTAAACACTCAGTGCGCAGAAGCACAGTTTGTGATCAGCCTTCCAAATGCTGGAATGTTCCCTGTCTCTTTATCAGTTGGGACATCAGAATGTGCCACTTCTGCTGAATCCAGGTGTTATAAAAATTTACCACCAGTTTATACTGGTTCTAGCTAGGCAGCACCAGTTTACTTTTTTGAGAATTCTTTTTTTTTTTTTCTCAGATGTTCCGTTGCCATACTCCTTACACACAATTATCTGCCACCTCTCCATGTTCACACTTCAAAGCTATTTCTCACCTCTGACAGATATAAAAGCTTTATCCAGAGTAGAAAAAGGTTAAGATAGGGAATATATAACTAAACTGGACATATACAAGCAATGAGGTTGGAAAGGTGAACAAGGAAATGACTAATTACAAGGCCAATCTTCATCACTTTTATAGCATAATGTCAACTGAAAGAGTATTCTAGTGTCTGAAAAAAAAAAAAGCAAATGTAAGATGAGACTTCAAGAAAGAGCAGTCAGGGAGCTATTGACTAGTCAGCTTCATCTCAGTTTCTGGGACCACTGAGCAAATCAAAGCTTTTTAAAAACAAGAAAATTATATGGAACACCCAGCATGAATTTATGAAAAAGAAATTGTACCGAGGAAGCCAACATCATTAAGCAATGAAATGGCTTGCTCAGTGGATAAGGGGGAAGCAATAGATTTTGCTTAACTTGACTTTAACAAGGCATGCAGGATAGTGTCCTTAGTGTTCCTGTTCATATAGAGACGCTGCCAGGTTGTGGGGGATGGGGTCAGGAAGGCCGAGAAAGATAAAGATGAACTTGCCAAGCAATGCAAAGAAAAATAACAAGAACTTTTAGGGGTAGGTAAGCTAGAAAAGGCAGGTCAAAGAAAGCTTAACTGCCCGAGGAACGTGACTGGCAAACTGGTAATAACAGATGAGGAGAGGTCTGATGTAACTCAGACCAACTTCTTTGCCTCAGTTTTCACTAGCAACTGCACTTTCCAGCCCTCTTGAGTATCTAGACTGCAAAACAGGGATTAGGGTAACAAAGTTCCTCTACCACTGTAAAAGATTAGGCTCAGGGGCACCTGAGAAACCTGAATATATGTAACTCTGGGAACAGACAAGATACATTCATGAGTCTGGAGGGAATTAGATATAGTTGCCAAGCCATTCTCCATGATATTGAAAAGTCTTAGCAGTCAGGTGAAGTTCCTGATGAAGTTCCTTCTGTGCCTGGGAAGATCATGATAGAGTTCCTCTTAGAAGCTGTGCTAGGACACAAGAAAGATAGGAAGTTGATTTGAAACAGCATGACTTTATCAAGGGTAAGTGTTGTCTGATCTACCTGGTTGCCTTCTATGACAGAGTGGCTGCAATTGTGGACAAGGATGGAGCCTTGGATGGAGCCAAGGATGGAGGATAGATATAATCTATCTGGAATTCTGTAATGCCTTTGACACAGTTCCCTAGTACATCTTCCTCTCTAAATTAGAGAGATGTAGATTTGATGAGTGGATTATTCAGTGGATAAGGAATTGGTTGGATGGTCATATCCAGAAGGTAGTGGTCAATGTGGCAATGTCTTGTCTTTAGTGATAAAAGGTGTCCCTCAGGGGTCTGTATTGGGATCAGTACAGCTGAGTGACACAGACAGTGGAACTGAGTGCACTGTCAGCAAATCTACAGACAAAACCAAGGACATTGGAACAAAGAACGCTCCCAGCTCACCAGCATTGATGGATTCTGGAAATCAAATTGTTGTGAGAGAAAAAATTGTTACCACAGAATCATAGAATACTGCAGACTGGAAGGAACCTCTGGAAGTCAACTAATCATGTCCTACACTCTAACTGACTACTTCAGTTTAGGTGAAATTGCTCAGTCTTGTCCATTGGGGTTGGGATATCTCCACAGATGGATATTCCACTGTGTCTTTGATTAACAGTTTCCAGTCTTTCACTGCTTGCACTGTGGGAAAGAATTCCTAACATCTACTCAGAAGTGGTGAAAATTTATTGTAGATGCTTATGTAAACTTAGGTTTGTTGCTTCCTGTCCTTCCACAGCAAAAGAATGTTTGTCTTCTATGGCTACATCTGGTCATTTTAGACAACAAAAACTATCTCCTCTCCCCCTGTCTGAAGGCTGAAAAATCCCAGATCTCCTAGCTTCTTCTTTTAGGTCTTGTGCTCCTGCCCCTAATCATCTTGATAGTCAAGACTTGATAGTCTTGATAGTCTGGTGGACTCACATGAGCATGTCAATGTATTTCTTGCTCTGATAAGGTTGGGAACATTGATGAATGTATCACTTCAGGGTGAAGAATCAACATCTTTGACCTGATAAGTATGTTCCTCCTAACACAGACATTTGGCTTTCTTTCTGCAATGGTACACTGCTGATACATGGTCATGGGGGCATCTGGCAGGACTCTAGATCCTTGAAAGAAAATGTATATTCACAGATTCTTTCTTTTTTTCAACAAAAACCACTAGTTCAGGAATAATAATTTAAAAAAACCTCTGATTGTTAGGGCTTTTATATTTCAAACCACATCAAAGTCACTGAATGGATTATTTCTCTTTGGATAATATTTTGAATTTTGGATTTTTTTCCCATTTCTCCATAATGTCACACATTATTCCAGGATGAACACAAAAAGGAAAAACAAATAAATAAACAAATATCTACAAATAAAAACAGCTATCAAAACCCCCCAGACAGAACAAACCCAAAGCTTGCTTTCTCTGAGAACACAACATGACCTGAATAGGCAGAAAAGTTTCTGTATACTATTTCACTAAGTCTAAAATGATACAATCAGTAAGGCATCAGACAGTAGTTCATGTGGTAATGAGCTTGTCTCTATTGACTCATTTCATAAACGAATAGAATATAAGCCATGTCTACAACTAAGTGAAAATCAAAATAACTGCTTCATTTCACAGTTTGTATATCTGAATAGCCATTTATTTGTAATAAGCTCATGTTCTTATCACAGACCCTGGTATCATCTACATAGCTGGTAGGAAAAGTACCATAAAGTGAAACTTCAGTAACAGATACATATTTCTCAAAATTTTTGCAGAAGAATATTTTCCTTTTTATTCACCAAACTTACAACAGAGGAAAGCTTACTCAGACTCACAAAATCACAGAATTGTCATATTCAGAAAAGACCTCTAAGATCATCATGTCAAACTATCAACATTCCCTCCCCGATAAAATATCTATATCACCCACTAGAGTATTTCCTGAAGTACCTCATCTACACAGTTTTTAAAGACTTCCAGGATGGCTCCCTAGGCAGCCCATTCCAGCGCTTAACTACTCTCTCAAATGTAGTTGAGATATGATACACAGAAAAGAAGTAAAATTATGGAAGTCTTCTCCCTGCCATTTACTTTGCCATCTTTGTCCAGAGACTGATGAAGTGAATTATGTCTCAAGATGGATCACACTATCAAGGAGGGAACCTGGAAGAGGCTATTAAGAAGGACAGTGTTGTTTTGTTTCTTAACTCGGCACTGGAAATGGCAAACAAATAGCTGTAACTATTAGGTGGATTTTTTGTATCCTTATACATAACCCCAACTTTAAATTGCATTTCAGATTTTCAGTCTGTACTGTGTCACCCAAAGGCACCCAAATACAGATTTCATATCAGATCAAGAATGATTTTTTCCTGCACATAGATTTATTTCAGAAACATGCATTTGAATAGTTGTGATGCACATAGATTAGGCTGGTATATATTTTTTCCTGCTTGAAAATAGCTATGAATCACAACTGCACAGAATTAACAGGCCTCTAAACATCTGTAGAAATGTAATGTATTTCTATGGATTCAGACATGATCAATACTGTCTTAAATTTTTTCTGGAAGTAAGTCAGAGTAAAGCTCCCCTTGACTAAAATAAGAGACAATAACTCATTCCTAATACTCTTTCCTCTCTGAAACTGTAAGAAATACCCATATAATTTAAGAATGTTTATTTTAACAACAACTATATCTCTTCTAAACTGAAAAGATGCTCCCCTCTAAAATTATTTATGTTTAAGTAATGTGGTTCTTCCTCTTGAATTAATAAACTGTATAAAGGTTGAACTGCTGTCAAGTATTTATTTCTCCCACCATACACGTGAGCTGGTAAAAAGGGACATGCAGTTTTACAGCTGAGACCCCAAAATTACAATGTCCTCATCTGACAGTTGTTCATCAGACTGAAGGAAGATCTGTGTTTAGTTTTCTCTGTTTGCACTTGAGCTCCTACAATTTTTTAGCATTCTTCTTAAGCTTCGAAGCTCAAAAATGTATTACTGCAGCAATAGTAAAAAGTGTAAAAATATCTTGCTATGTTTGATAGACAATATTCATCTCTACAAATCCCTAAGAGCAATCAGTTTCTCTGCAACATTACCTCTGTTTCAGATTGAGATTGTTTTGTTTAAATCCCTCAACAGTCCTCTGTATAATGGCTATTCCCAACTTGTTTCCCCTCCTATGTCTGTGTTCACATAAATAACAAATACATTGTAATCTGGCACTGGCTGGAGCCTGAAATTTTTACTGGGCTTGTAATACTTCCCCAGTGCAGCTTAACCTCTGAATTCAATAAAAGTTTGCTTTCCATCTTTCAGAGTAATAATGAAAAATATTGGATATTAGTGGCTGCTACTAATTTTTGTTTTTACTATGAAATACTTATAATTAATCTCTGCAAACACGCTTCTAACCAGTGTTAGCCATAACGTATTCTGCACTGCTCTCCAAGGTGATCTGTCAGAATATAGAGTCTGATTTTTGCTAAAAACCTGACACAAGTTAAAGCAATTTTTGCCTTGCAAAATCATTAGAACAAAATGCAAAAAGAAAATGCAAATTAAAAAAAAAAAGGACAGGGAAACAACGAGTAACCTTGTACATCACCCAACATATCTCTTCCTCATACTTAAAGTGCCCTGAAATAGAGGGTTCCAGTGAAAAGGGTTTCACATTACTAGCAGACTTCACTGCCGTTGAATCATTCTGCCTCGTAGAGAGATAGATCTGTTTTCTCCTGATTAGTTGCATCATTCACAAGACATCAATTGAGAAAAAAAATAAACTTACACCCTTCTTAAGTCCTTCTTAAGCTTTCTTATGTATGGTCTATTTCAAAAATTTGAAAAGAGAAGCTAAAAAGTAAATGTTGGTAGCAACTTTAACAATCTACTTGCAAGTAGAAAGAACCTGGGTTTTTTCTGTGTGGATTTTTAAAGTTTTTTTGTTTTGTTTGATGGTTTGGGGTTGTTTTGTTGTTGTTTTGTTTAGGTTGGGGTTTTTTGTTGTTTTTTTTTTTTAATTCTAACTGTTGATGAGTAGTTAATAAAAAGAGAAAAAAGATTTTTAAAAGCATTTCTCTACTGCTGATATGAAATTGTATAGTTGCCTTCACTCTCACCAGAGCAGAATAGAATGCATGATCAGTTTTGCTTGTCATATTGAGGCATGAAAGTAGTTTAAACAATGAAAAAATACATATTTTTTTTTAAATAATACTTACAGAAAACATTTTTCATTATTCATATTTAATATCCTGTCTAGTTTCAGAAGGTACTGCCATTGAAAGTGTGTTAATGGCAATGATTTCTAATGCATGGTAAAAGTCTAAAAGAGCATAACGAATGTTCGAATTGATAGACAATTGTTAACTGTCAGAAGATAACTTTGTCTTCAATGAGAAAAGCTTTACAATATTAAAACTAAAGTTAAGCTAATATAAAATATTTTACCAATATTACTGAAGCAACTAAACATTTATGACTTTAATGCTGGGGCATATAGTTGTAAAACTGCACATAGAAAAGCCCAGGATTTAGACATGACATGCAAAATTTTGTTATTTATACGTTACTCATTGCAATAGCAAATTGATAAGTGAAATTTTGAATGTTGGCTGTATCTTAAAATATAGATGCCATTGTTAAAGATAAAAGACCTAAATTAACTACCCTATATGCAAATATCACATTTCTGTCTGTATACAGAACTTCCTGCTCCTATAGTAACACTCTTGAAGAGAAATTTTGGAAAAGACAATGATCAGCCTTCAGCCTCACATAAAGATATATAACTGTTCAAACTGGATGTAAACAAAGATATTTTTATTATCATTATTATTATTACTATTGTTGTAGTTGCTATTATTGCTGTTGTTATTATTATTATTATTATTATTATTATTATTATTATTATTATTATTATTATGCCTTATTAAAGAACCTTGAGGTGCAAGAGAGAAAGTGGGGAAACCAAAGTAGATAAGGTGGAGTGGAACAATACACACTTGGTTTCATGTTCTACTTAATTTCAAAGAGAGCAATATATCCCCCTCACTTTACATGTGTGGCCTCTGAGAGAGGTGGATAACAATAAGAAAGCAAATGTTTCATAATCTCCAGAACAGAGCAATTAATTCATTGTAGAGTTTCAAAGGAACCCAAATAATAATTGTATAGGTCTCAGAAATAATGAGTCCAGTCCCTAATTATCATGAAATATATTTGGAAGGAAAAGGAGTTCCATGATAATATGGTTGTTATGCTTTCGAGAGTTTACCATGGTACCTGATACAAATCATAGTCCTCAAAGGAGACATCAACAGAGTAAGGGTTCCCCTCCATCAGTCCTGCTTGATATAGTTTATAAAAGCAGAGGTACTTATGGTTATATAATCAGCCTCATCAAGCTACTCTTCTATCTTGTTTGCCTTAGAGAGAAACAAATCAACAAATCAAATCAGAGAATAATGCTCAGCTTCACATTCAAAGATACCACAGTTATTTGGTATAGGAAGAGTCTGTGGACCAGCCAACAGTGACTAGAAGATCTGAGGTTACAATTAATCTGCTCATCTGCTATCATTGTCTTTATTTTTAAAAAAACCAAGAATGGTAAAAAATTAGGTGTCTTCATAATATTTCATTAATATTTATGTTAGGATTTGCAGTAAAAGCTTCCACATTTAGCTAACAAATAAAAAGTCACTTGTGAATCTTGTTGATTCAACAACCCTTTAGTTGTGGAAAAAAGGTTGAAAATATTGAGTACAAGAAACATTTTCAGATGTTTCCTTGTTTCTATATCCTTGGTTTCTTATTTTTAATTTGCCTTCCATTTGCATACATTTATTTTTCCCTGGCCCCTGACTTAATTGAGCAAGGCAGTAAGTTCAGTTTACACTGCAGCCAGTAATTAGTACAGAGAGAAGTACTGGCCAACCTTTTGGGTTGTAGCAAGAAAGAAATCTTAAAAAAAAACCCAAAACACTAATGTTACTACAGTTTGTAAAAAGAAATATTAAAAACAAAGGAAAAGATAAATGAAACCAGAATGTAAATATAATCACTGATGCCTTCAGTTACAGTTTTTTGTGCAAAGCTGTTGACTAGCAGTACTTAAAATGATACCAGAATCAGATCCTGACTACTGTGAAAAAGGCAACTTCAACAAAGGACTGTGAAGAAATTTTTTCCCAGCCAGTCTTTCAAGGCAAAAGAGAACAATGCTGAAAGTGGATTAAGAATTCATAAAAGTGTCTCATTTACATTCAGGAATGTTCCTGGCTAACCTGTTATGCCACTTTACCTCTAGGCATTTCGCTGTGAGACTAAAACATGCTGTCCAACAGGACGCAGATTGCTACAAAAATACAAGTCCTAGATTAAAAAGTTGATCCTATCCTTATAGGCAAATGAAATACAGATAAAGAAAAGCATAACAGAAAATGTAATTTTAGATTCCAGTGTGATAATTTAAAAAGCAATAGTTTCTTTATCTCCCTAAACTGACAGGATTTATACAAGCTTTAACCTTTACTCAATGGTCTTATTAAATGTACTATCTATCTACTTATAGCTGCTGTGCCAATAGAAATTAACATCTATTTGCCTGCTTTGTTGATATACAGATGAAAGCTGTAATGACATGGCTTGTATTACAGATTAGTATGGAGTTATCTTGTAAAGGATATTTGGAAAAACAAGTTATCACAAGAAGCGCATCTTTCCTTAAGATGATTTTCTGAGAAGTATATCATAAATACAAGCAAGCATCCTGTGGACAATTGCTCAGACTTTGTGATCTATTAACCAGATCCAGTAATGAAGAAGAATCACATACAGCCATGTTTCATAAGGAGTACCAATGTCAGGAGTCAGGAGTCAGGATGTCTCCATCACTGACTTCTACTAGCAACAAAGTGTGTACTATAGAAACAACATCAAGTATGAAGACTTTTAACTGTACATAACCAACTATTCACCTCCAACTGAATGCCAGACACTTCTACACTGCTAATTCTCCACTACAACAACTGTAAGCAGACTGTCTATATGCTGAAAGTTCAGCATGAGAGTAAGAACCTCGTTCAGTGCCCCACTCACAGTACTCTGATTTTTTGCAAAGTGGAGTGTATGACCCACACCATTTGTAATGTATGCTGGCTAATAGAAATACACAGAAATACACATCTGTGTGTGAAACTTCATTGCCCAAACTCAGTTTTGCCAATATTCAGCCTGTGGGCATAAAAAAATTAGAAAAGCAACTCCTGAGAGAGCTCCTCACATTTCCACTCTTTTCTGCCACAGATTGCTGTCACTAGTGAATCTTTGCTGATTAGCAGTTTTCCTTCAGACTACATGTGCTAAATATGGAGTACTGGAACCCTGAGTTTTCTCCTTCTTACTTCTGCCTGCTTGAATAAGGAGACAGGTGAAAGTTTTTTATGCTTAGGGAATGCTCTGCTGATGCTCTTTAATTTCAGTATGGTGCTAGAAAAGCTCAATATCCTACTCACCAACTTAGAGAGCTATGGATTCGATGAGTGGACTGTTCAGTGGACAAGGAATTGGCTGAATGGTCACATCCAGAGGTTAGTGGTCAATGGCTTCAAGTCCAGATGGACACCTGTGACAAGTGGTGTCTGTCAGGGGTCCATACTGAGACCTGTACTCTTTATTTTTATCAATTATATAACAGAAGGATTGATTGCATCATCATCACATTTGCAGATGACATCAAGCTGAGTGGTGCTGTTGATAAGACAGAGGGATGGGATATCATCCAGAAGGACTTGGACAAACTGGAGAAAACTGGACCAGGTGAAACTCATGAGGTTCAACAAGATCAAGTGCAGGGTCCTGCACCAGGGTCAGAACAATCCACACTACCAGTGAAGGCTTGCAGATTAGGCTTTAGGAAGCAGCCTTGCAGAAAAGGACTTGAGCTGCTGATGGATGAGAAGCTGGACATGAACCAACAGTGTACTCTCGAAGCCCTTAAGGCCACTTGCATCTTGAGCTGTGCCAAAGGAATTGTAGCCAACAGATGGAGAAAGGTGATTCTGCCACCTCACTCTGCTATGGTAAGACCTCACCTGGTGTGCTGCATGCAGCTCTGGAGCCCTCAACATAGGAAGGACATAAACCTGATGGTGTGGGACCAGAGGAGGGCCACAAAAATGATCAGGGGCCTGGAACACCTCACCTACAAAGACAGGCTGAGGGAGCTGGGCCTGTTCAGCCTGGAGAAAAGAAGGATCTGGGGAGACCTAATAGCAACTTTTCAGTTCCTGGAGGAGGCCTAAAGGAAGGCTGGCGATAGACTGTAGTTAAGGGCCTGTAGTGATAAGACAAGCGGCAGTGGTTTTAAATTAGAGAAGAGTAGGGTTAGATTGGATGTTAGTAAAAAGTTCTTTACCATGAGGATAGTGGAAAAATGGAAAAGGTTGCCTAAGGAGTTAGCTGTGGCCTCATCCCTGGAGATAGTCAAGATGAGGCTTGATGAGGCTCTGAACAACCTGATTTAATTGAGGGTATCCCTACTTATTGCAGGGAAGTTGGACTTTAGAGGTCCATTGCAACGCAAATTTTTCTATGATTGTATGATATAGTTTTTCAGTACTGGCTGCATTATTATTTTTCTCTAGCAAATGGAAGGATTTTCTTGCCTGTTTAGAATTAGGCCATGATCATCTCAGAGGATCAGTTACTTTCTCATTTTCTATTTTACCTTTTTTTGAAAATATTTGCTTTCTATGGAATTTTTTATAAGATCTGAGCTGACCCTGCTTTTCATTTTTTCCATTAAGATGACAGAAGTTCTACAATGAAATTTAATATTTGCAGACATATGTAGATGGATGATGTTTAAAAGAAAAGCTACTTTCATAAACAAATCTTTTAAGAGAAAGTGTTTTCTGACAGACCATTTCACATCCGATGTGGATCTCTTTCATGCTGCAGTGCTGTGATTTGTGATAATACATGATGTCTGTTACAGTTTGCATATGATTAGGAGCAGCTACTGTGTGCTCTAGTGCAAGTAGAGTTCCACTGGAGAAGACTGGTTGTGTAAAAAATCCAGTTACAAAGACATATACTTGTAATACACTGTTTTATTGTTTACAGGATCAGAAAGTAAGCAAATAATATTTATTCAATTTCTCTTTCACAACTCTCTCTAGTTCAATATTTATACTTCCCATGTACATTTAGGGGGAGTTTTTGCCTTTTATTTCTGGGACCTATCTGCATAGGGTCCGTAAGCAAGTCTTGCAGCATGGTCCCCCATAAAAGACTGCAGGGTTACATTTCTGATACTGCAGTCCATGGAACAATGAGGTGACAGTGAGCTTTCTAGAACTGGTTCTTTTCTTTGAAAGAGCTCTTTGCAAAGAAGAACTGTATGTTTTCAGAATTATCTGGGAAAAAGAAGAGGTAATCCTTCTGTCTCTTCTATGAGGCTGGTTTTTCCAACAGGAAGACAGATAGTGACCCTTGTGATTATAAAAGACTATTAGAAATAAAAAAAGTTGCTCCTACCTTACAGTTAGTAATTCAACTGTTTACTGTAAGTCAGCCAGAAGAAAAAAAACCTCCCTTTTTTTCCTCTCATTTTCACTCAGACAAATTTTTCTGTCATCTAAGACAAAAACCCTGGACTTACTGCTTGGTCATGTGATTGTGTTTCCAGTTATTATAGTATTCTGAGTGGGGAAGAGTGAGAATATTTAACCATCTCCGGTAGTCAAAGCACTGTGTCTTGAGCACTATCCTTATCACAAAAGATTCATTGGGGTTCAAAAGAAAGGAGCAAGCTATGTTCTGCTTACATGTGAAAGAGCCATACTGCTCTCCATTGGGAAAGATCTCATGTTTGAAATGCCCTGAACTTCCAGCATCAGAGGGATGCCCAGGATGTTAAAATGGAACAGCTTAAGACACAGTTTAATCCTCAGAAATTTTAATTACTGATGCAAGCAGCTGTCCACCGAGCTCACAAGTTTGTTTAGGATCTTGATTCAAGGTGCCTAATACATTTCAAGCATGAGTGAGATACTTAACAAAGGAAGATGAATTTCACCCCAACCATCAGAACCATTTACATATAGATGTGTCCTATATAGGATATGATTTCAGAACTGCAGAATATTATTTTTTTAATTTTACAGGAGCCCAAAACTTTCTTCTATATTGTGTGTGTGACAATACAGCTCCTGGTTAAAAATCAGGAAGAGCTTTCTAATCCCTATGGATATGTACCCATTAAGTCCACTGAAGAATGTAAAAGATCTAGCAAACTTCGATATGTCTGTAGTTCTGTGACATTCTTTCCTCAGCAAAAATTAAGTAGAAAGTGTATTATTGTTTCTGACATGAAAACAAGAACAGGAGAAATATCTATTAACCATATATCTCTTTTCTTCCTCATCGAAGTATCATACCCTACATTTCCGCACCTGGAGTATTGTGTCCAGTTCTGGGCCCCTCAGTTCAAGAAGGACAGGGAAGTGCTTGAAAGAGTCCAGCGCAGAGCTACTAAGATGATTAAGGGAGTGGAACATCTCCCTTATGAGGAAAGGCTGAGGGAGCTGGGTCTCTTTAGTTTGGAGAAAAGGAGACTGAAGGGTGACCTCATCAGTGTTTTCAAATATGTAAGGGGTGAGTGTCAGGGAGATGGAGTTAGGCTCTTCTCAGTAGTGACCAGTGATAGGACAAGGGGTAATGGGTGTAAATTGGAGCATAGGAGGTTCAAGTTGAATATTCGAAAAAATTTTTTTACTGTAAGGGTGACAGAGCCCTGGAACAGGCTGCCCAGGGAGGTTGTGGAGTCTCCTTCACTGGAGACATTCAAAACCCGTCTGGACACGTTCCTATGTGATGTACTCTAGGTGGCCCTGCTCTGGCAGGGGGGGTTGGACTAGATGATCTTTCGAGGTCCCTTCCAACCCCTAGGATTCTGTGATTCTGTGATTCTGTGATAAGTACCCTATTTATTCACATTCTAATTATGGAAGAATTTAATGGAACTAGCATATCAGAATCTCCTTAGTGTTTCCTTCTACATGAGCAAAAAATAGCATATTCTTTTATATACTCAAATGGGTACCCAAAATAACAAGCAACCAACCAACCAAAACAAAAAAGGGTTAAAGGAAATACAATGCGTTAAGAGTTAACATTCACAATATATCTGCCAAGTTGAATACACTTGGCTTCCCTAAGAGTAATAAAAACACAAACCAATGCAGCTGATCCTGAATTAGAGTTATGTTATTGACAGACAGTAGTGACTTAAAATATTATGTTTACTTTATGGCTGTAACTACATTGAATGTCAAAGAAGGAATTGCTATGTACTGTCTTAAACATAAATCCATTTGCATGTGCATGTGTTTCAAAAACATAGTTCTTGAAAATATAGGTCTATACTCTTTCTTATACAATAAGCAGCAAGAGAAGAGAGTGGCCAGTAATTACGAAGAGGATGGCATAGAAATGCGAAGACCACATCTACCATGTATGTAGAGCTGGAATCACACAAGATTTGGAAATTTTTTTGAGACTTTAATCCTTGTTTGGTTTTACTGTGAATGAGCAGCTGGTGTGGAGTTCACATCATTTGTGTCATGTCAGAGAATGATACTAAAGCAATTTCTTTAAGAAATTTCCTTCCTAAAGCTGGATTTGTCTCCAGATTTTCCCTCATACAATATCTGAACCTATGTACTGATATTATTAGACATGATGACATTAGGGCCTTAGAAACCCAATTTCAGACTGCCTGCTTGGAAGATTTCAGATCAGAATGTATGATCAAAATTACATTTAAGACTATGGTAATGAAATGCATTGGAGTTTTGCACATGTAAACCAGCAGATGTCTCAACACTTTTTAATCAGGATATTAATAATTTTCCTCTTTTCTCTTTCTATTGACTACTGGTTTTTTTCTGGTGTTCAACTGACAGGTGTCAGAAAACACCCACTCATATTAGTAAGGGACAGCTGCTCATCACCAGTTGTCTGCTGCCAGCTCTCTGCTGCAACCAGCTCCCCCCCTGCCAGTTCTTTGCTGGACAGTTCACTGCCAGCTCTCACTGTGGCAACACTACAGGGATTGGCAGATGGTGTGTGGCACTATGCCTGTCTTCCTTTCCATACCAGAGTGCTGTGCCACCTCTCTCTGCACTGCACCCTGACATGCCTCACCACACTGCTGATCTCTCCTGTGCACTCTCAGGGGAGCTGGAGGAAGGACTGCAAGTGAGTTCATCCCTGCCCTGCCTGCAGTATACATTACTTTAGAGGGAGAAGGAGGAGGCACAGACATAAAGACAAATAGGAAGGGATGCAGGGTAGAGGGTAGCTGGACACCTGACCATTGTCTGTCAGGAGAGCCTTTTTTTTTTCACACAAGCCTTGCTGTTTTGCAACACAAAAAATAAAATTTTGTCTGGCATAAGTTTGGCCAGGTAACACACAGGAAAGTACAGAAAGCAGGTGAGGACAACTACAGGAGGGTCTTGCTTGGGCTAGCTGGGGAGGAGGTGTGTTGCAGGGGGGGAGTGGTGATGCACAGCAGCATGGAAAGGAGGACCGGTTTGGTCACAGAGTCATATAATCATTGAATAGGTTGGGCTGAAAGGAACCTTAAAGATCATCTAGTTTCATGAGCAGAGACACCTACTAGACCAGGCTGCTCAAAGCTCCATCCAAACTGACCTTGAACACTTCCAGGGAAGGGCAGTCACAACTTCCATGGGCAACCAGTTCAGTGTTTCACCCACCCTCAAGGGAGAGCTTCTTCCTAATGTCTAACCTAAATCTAACATTTTCCAGCTTAAAGCAATTACCCCTTGTACTTTTACTATATGACATTATAAAAAGCCCCTCCCTATCTTTCTTACTGGTCCCCTTAAGGTAATGGAAGGATTCTGCGATGTCTTCCCAGTGCCTTCCCTTCTGCAAGATGAACACCACCACCCTTCTCAGCTTCTTCATAGGAGAGGTACTCCTGCCCCTCTGATCATCTTCATGGTTCACTTCTGGGCTTGCTCCAAGAGCTTCGTGTCCTTCTTGCCTTGGGAATGCAGAACTGGGCACAACACTCCTGGTGCGGTCTCACAGGAGTAGAGTAGAGAAGGATAATCACTTCCCTTGACCTGCTGGATATGTTTCTTTTGATGCAACCCAGGATACAGTTGGCTTTCTTGGCTGCAAGGGCATATTGCTGGCTCATGTTGAGCTTGTCATTACCAGCACCCGCAAGTCCTTTTCATCAGGGCAATTCTCAATCCATTCTCCATCCAGTATGTATTTGTGTTTGGAATTTCCCAGGGTGCATGACCTTGCACTTGACCTTATTGAGCATCATGAGGCTGACATGGCTCACCTCTCAAGGCTGTTAATGTCCCTCTGGATAGCCTCTCTTCCCTCCAGTGTGCTGACCACAACACACTGATTGGTGTTGTCAACTAACTGGATAAGGGTGCACTCAGTTTGCCACGTGGTAGGGAGGAGCAACTCAGGAACAAGAGGCTTACCTCTACTGTGTGGCAATGAGGACTGGCAGAATGCCATCTGCCAATCAACATAAACTAGTCCTGGATGAGAACCAAAGGTGGAGGAGAGCTAGTGGCAGAGAGTTTGCAGCAGTTAATTGTCCTAGACTTCATCCATATTGCTAGTCACACACCTTGTCATTCAGTTCAACAATGATAAACTTTTCTCGGCCAAACTTCAGATTAACTGGCCAAATAAAATTGAAGTTGTATGTGTATGTCTTCTCTGCCTGCTTTTTTTTTTCCCCCTTTAAAGAAAAGAATTGTTACAGACAATACAAAGTTTGTACCAGGAAAAGCAATTGATTTATTGTCAACATATCCAGTCCCATGCTTATAGCTTTCACAAACTCTTTCCATTCTCACCTGCCCAACCTAGAAATAGTGAGCAACGCACATCATCCTCAAGGCAATTTTGAACTGAAGCAGGGTACAATGAATGTCTGGGTGGAAAAACTACGATATTTAACTCCCTTGGTTGCTAGGGGTCTTTTGTCATATGCAACCTCTATGGTCTGTTCCTGAAGAGAACAACCAGCAAAACAAGCCACTGCTCACAGATGAGAAGACAGCTCTAAGTTAATTTCTTATATTCTTATCTAAATCAGTATGGTTAATATGACATACTAAGATTTCATTTCGAGTGCCTTTTCTTCCTTTCAAGCTTCAACAAATACAATCTTCTAAAAGTTAAAAAAACTAACAATAACAACAAAAAGAAACATTTGAAGTTTAGGCTGAAATGTCCAGATGTCCTGAAATCCTCAACTTATTCTAGGTGTCAAAAATCATCAAATCAAACACCTTTACACAGACTCCTAAAGAAAGATTTTATTTTTACAGTTGAGTGGCATTATAGCTGAAAACTTGTGGAACCAGTTATTTAGCCTAAATAGCTAGTGCTACTTAACAATTCTAATGATCCATTCATTCAGTTTTTAATTGCATTATATTGACAGTTACAAGGAAAAAGTAAATCTTCTTTTCCTTTCTCTTCTTTTATCCTCCACTTTATTACTTTGTCCTGACCCATTTTAACAGAAAACTTGCAAGGGTTTTTGCAAAAATACCAAAAGCATATATTTATTTAGTTTCCTATCAAGCTATAGCAAGTTCCTTATTATTATCAAAGCTTAGGAATGTTAAATGCCTAATTTACAAATATGATTTATCTAAAATCTACAGTACCAAAACACCTTTTGAACAGACATTAAGCTATCTTTGAAAAGAAAGGTTAAAAAATAATCTTAATAGGTCTTAAAAAACGTTATTCTTCACATTATTAGCATACTAATTAAACCTTTGCTATGATTAATGTATCAGAAATTAAAGATATTTAATCAAAATTATGATTTTGCATTCAATGAGTACCTTCATGTAATCATAACTTTTATATGGAGTAAATTAGTGCACTGAAAATGCTTTAAAATGTGGTAATATATAGCTTTACAGATGTGTGCAGCCATTAAAATTTATTTACATAGTGTAAGCTAAAGACTTTGGAAAATAATTTGTTAGAGGGAACAAGGTCAGTTCCATCTGATTACTTCAGGATTCAGTGTCTTTCTTGTATTAAGATAAATCAGAAAGCTTTCTTTTTATCTCTTCCCTTCCTTTCCTTCCTTTTCCTGCCCTTCCCTTCTCTGCCATGCGTCTCGCTTTTATTTTCAACTTTACCCTTTTCTTTTCTTTTTTCCTCTCCCTTCTGTTGTGGTCATAATGGCAAAACCTTTAACTTTTAGAGATGTGGTTTATTTTTTTACTGAGTTATCTATCTTCAAATATTCTTAATAATCTTTGAGTCAGATATCTACATGAGCTAACATTTTGCTATCCCCAGAATGGACAGTATATAAAAACCTTGTGAAACTGCAGTAACTGTGTTTGCCTGTGGGGAGTAGAAAGGACTATACTATAAGTCTGAAAACTGTCTGGTTTTCACGTTAACTTTTGTAACGCTCTATGATGCTAAAACAGTAGAAAAAGAAGAAATCAGAAAGGAATTTTTCAGAGAATCAGATGGAGATGTCAGGTTTGACCTTTTTTGGTTTTTGTTTTTTTTTTTTTTTAAGAATTCATGTAATTTCCTGGAGCTGCGAAAAGAAATATCTTTGCAAAACAGGATGAGCTAGATGAATGTTTGATGCTTCCATCTGACTGTCAGCAGAATACATAGCTCTAGTTATTTCTAGTGTCTCAGAGATATTGTCTCAAAACGAGAAGCATAAAAGAAGCACAAATGACCTTTAACTCCTCTATCCTATAACTATAAATTTTTTAACTTTTATCCTTCTTGTTTAAGCCCAATGATTCTGGCAGCTGAGAGTTCAAGGCAATCATGTACCAGAGACAACACTAAAAAGCAGCAGTTACACTACCGAAGTTAATTCACTGTCATACAGGGCATAATTAGGAGAGAAGACTTAGCAAAAGCCACCCAAGGGTGATGGCACAAAAAGAACAACTCTGTGCAAAATTGCTTTTTTTGGCACCAGAAGTTCTTTAGGCATAGGGCTGGTGACATTCTGAAAACTAGCAGATAGCTGTGGGGAGATTTTTTCAAGCAGCAGAACAAAAGAAGTATTCTCTACCTATATTGTCTTTCCTTGGTAATATGGCAATTTAATTCTCTTTTTGGATCAAGAACTCCCCAGATATAGTTAGAAAAACTATATGAATATATATAAAATGAAGAAGTTTCACCTTGTCAATTTTCCACTGTGAGACTGTCTTCTTGAAAGAGTACAAAGACAAGAAATATCCCATTTCAGAGTGTCAGAGTTACAATTGCAGTTAACTTTCAAACAGCAAGGAGAAAGGAAGGTTAGGGTTATCCATCAGTTTTTTAAAAGTTGTAGATTGAGTCATCCTGTGACTGTGGGAAAAACGTTAAGGGAAAACTTGATGAACATGGATGGGTCGCAGTGTTTGCTATACACTGTAATTGGAGACGATTTTCGCTGAAGAAAGAAGCATGATTTTAAATCAAAGAATTAAATCAATGCATACACTTAGTAATTTGGAGAACATGCTTAGGAAAAATTGCTATTAATTCTTAGTGCACTGACATTCTATTCTCAAGAGTAGGGCTCCTGCTGAGGTTGTATATCCTGTTCCACCCTCTCATGGGGTGTTCAATTGTTGTTTGGAACAAGAAAGAACACAGCAGCAATTTTAAGCGGAAAGCAGCTAAAGCAGAAGTATTTAGCACTTTGAGTGACTAGCTTAAGAAAGCACCAGGCTTTTTTAAAGGTAGGCAACAGGTTTATGTTCAAAATGCAATGATCTTGCAGTAAGATATTAACAATATACATCTTTGATATATCATAAGAACATTTTTAATTCTATTTTTTTCACCCAGCATTGAAGGCAGATAATGATTTTTCCTAAGCAATGGTAGGAACACGTCAAATCAAAGTGAAGTGTTTCTCCTAGAATTCTCTTCCTTTTCTCAGTTGTAACTGCAAATGTGAGATTCACATAAACTTTCAGGTTAAGAAGGAAAGAATGAAAATTAGGAGTTGGGTCTTTATGTTTGTCTTTGCAGAAATAGCCTTTTCAAAATCCTTTTGATACTGCTTGCTGTCTTCTGTACAATTAGCTTGATATAATTAGGTTTTTGATTTCACCAGGAGTAGGCTGATGGATCAGGTCTAACATCTTTCCCCATTTAATTCTTCTTTTATGCTTTAATACAAATTATTTGGAAAAGTAACTTAATAGTATTTCTTAATTTTTTTTTCAAAGAAAGGACATTCACTTAGTGTGAAATGAAGCCTGAATTTCCTGGCTTAGAGGTGAAATTCAGTATTTTTAATGGTTACATTTTTAACCATTGAAGGAGGTTTACATGTGACACCCATATGCAAGAATGGTCAGAAGTAGGATTTGGGGAACTACAGGTGTATCATCCAGACCTCGGGGCCCAGAAAAAAATTTGGAGAGTTTAATTTTGAGTGGACTCACAAGGTAAGTGCAGGACAGCCTGGGGATCAGTTCCAGACAGCCTGGGTTTAGGGAAGACAGGTCCTGCTTGACCAACCTGATCTCTTCCTGTGACCTGGTGAGCCATGTGGTTGATGAGGCAAGGGCTGTGGACTACAGGGAAGGGCTACCTGGAATTTGGTAAAGCCTTTGTCACTATCTTCCACATCATTCTGCAGAAGCTGATGGCTCATGGCACAGACAGGTGTACACTTCACTGGGTAAAAAAAATCGATGCTTGGCCAGACCCAAAGAATTCTAGTCAATGGAATTAAATCCAGACAGCAGATGGTCACTGGTGGTGTTCCCCAAAACTCAGTTTTGAGGCTGGCCTTGTTCAATGTCTTTATCAGTGATCTAGATAGGGGTATTGAGTGCTTCCTCAGCAGGTTTGCACCTGATAACAAGTTGGATGGGACTGTTGATGTGTTGTGTGGTAGGAAAGCTCTGCAAAGTGAACTGGACAGCCTGGCTAGATGGGCTGAGGCCAATTATATGAGGTTCAACAAGGCCAAGAGCAGGGTCCCGCATTCAAGTCATAAAAATCCCATGCAATGCTACAGGACTGGGGAAGAGCAAGTGGAAATCTGCCAAAGGAAAGAACCTGGGGGTCCTAGTCAACAGCCATCTGAATACAAACCATCAGTGTGTCTAGGTGGAAAAGAAGGCAAACAGCATCCTGGCCTATATCACAAATTGTGTGGCCAGCAGGAGAAGAGAAGTGATTATGTCCATTTACTCAGTACTGGTGAGTCTGCACCTGGAGTACTGTGTGCAATTCTGAGCCTTTTCCCACAGAAAGCTGGTGCTGGAGCATCTCCAGAGAAGCTCAGCAAAGCTGGTGAAGAGTCTAGAGATCAAGTCTTATGAGGAGCAGCTGAGGCAAGTAGGGATGTTTAGTCTGGAGAAAAGGAGGTCGAGAGGAGAACGTAGTGCTCTCTACAACTATCTGACAGAAGGCAGTAATGAGGTGGGTGTTGGCCTCTTTTCCCAAGGAAACAGTGAGAGGACTATAGCAAATGGCATGAAGCTGTGCCAGTGGAGATCTAGATTAGATATCAGGAAGAATGTCTTTACTGGAAGAGTAGTCAGTCACTGGAGCAAGCCGTCCAGGGAGGTGGTGAAGTCACCATCTCTGGAGGCATTGGAAGAACCTGACAGATGTAGCACTTCAGGATATGCTCTAGTGGGCATGTTTTTTTTCTGGGTTGATGGCTGGACTCAGTAAGCTTCAATTCTTTTCCAGCTGTGACAGTTCTGTGATTCTGTGTATTTTTTAATGGTTACAGCTTGCAGCTGAACACAAAGTCTACCATCCTTTTACAAAATTAAGGTTCTCATTCTCCGTAATCCTGCAAACGTCTATCCTAGACACCTTTGTGGTACAGTTCTACTTTTTGAAGTATAAAGTACATGGTTTTATTATCTTATGTGTGCTAAGAAAATTATTTTAGGAAGTTCCTGGTGGTTTCACTGATGATACATTTGTACTGCTCTCCAAAGCATGAAAATCTTTAATTCTTTCATATTAATGTGTACAGCACCATTTTTATGACCACTATAGCTAATCATAGTAATAATAAATTTAAATATTTTATATAAATATCTGTACAAAGAATTTTTTTCAAAAAAAAGTATTTTTTTTCAGAATGAAGTCCTTTTTTTTTTTTTCCAAAATGCACTTTTTGAAACATTAGTTCAATATGTTATACTTGATGACTGAGAAAATATATTTTATTTCAAGTTATTTTTCATTTTAGTGAAGTCAAATGGTGGCACAGATCACATGAGAAATAATACTGTATGTTAGACTTTGAAAAATATTAAAAACTGTTACACTAATCACATTATGGGTGAGAAACTGCTGTTTAAAAATAAGCATAAATTTAACTTCACCTTCAAATCAGGGATCAGACCGGATTTTTCCTTAGTCAATGCTGAAATATTTTAAATTTTGTTTGCACCAGGACTTCCATAAGTCTCAATTATTTGTGATAACTTTTTCCCATTATTTTCCCAGGCTGTGTTCTTTTTTGATAGGTAAGTGTACTACATGTAATGGTGAAACTAGTCTGTGTCCCTAGCTAAGGCTAATGGTATTTTTATTTCACCTGTTCCTGTTCCATCAGTCTGAGGTACTACCAAACTTTTGCCAGCAAAGTTTTAATTTCTGATGGTTAACTTTCATATAAGGAATAGCTACACTGAGTTTGGTTGCAAGAGTTTCAAACCAGCCAAGTTCAGCGCTGCTTGTAGATTTCTTAACAATACCTTTCTGCTTACACTTCCACCAAACCTTGTTATCTCCTCTTTCCCATTGCTGCTTTCTCCTCTTTGCTCCACATATGTTGACTCTTACATTCATTTGGCTTTCAGGAAGTGCTATCTAATAAATTCTATGGTTCTACTACTGGTTTTGTTGGTTTTTTTTTTTTTTTTTTTCAATACATATGAAAAACAACAGAGAAAGTATATAAATATTGTGGGCCATTTAATAAATCTAATAACTTATTATATATGCAAATTAACTTCAGGTGTTTACTGCCAACCTACAGTCTAATCTGTCACAAATTTACATTTATATTCAGAAGAGAAATTTCCTGTTAACTAGCATCTTCTTAGTTCTAATACACATATAAATTTATAGACATAAAAAATAAATTTATAGACATAAATCCTCGAAACAGGCAAGCAGAGAAAAAAATATTCCAGATGTTTTCAGGATTTTTGAGAGCAAAAGATTGTAAATTCAAGGCATTTTACATATCCTCACTTTGGCTAAAAGAAAAGTGAAAAACTAAAAATCTACAGAAGTTTCTTTTATGCACATATGAGATATTTATAAACCAAGCAAAATAAGTATGGTATCATAATGGCCTAATTTATGAAAAATGCAATATAAAGTTTAGCGATGGCTGTTTATTTTCCTAAGCACAAAACAATCATCAGTCACAGCGGGTTTCCTTTCCTGCTTGTTCTGTGCATTTTCAGAGTGAGGCATATACTGAGAATTGCCTGCAATCTTGTTAACACACTGTATTTCTCTTGTGTATTAATATATTATTGACTTGTTTTGGTCAGAGCTTACAAACCACACCAAATTTTACGAGAAAGTACACATATTCATTCTTAAATGATGCAACTTAATGCCTTTCAGAGTGTTTACATTTAAATTGAGAAAATAGTTTAAAGTGAAAATGAATAAACATATAGATTTCTAAAGACAATTACTTTCTTAAAACTCATTTGGGGATAGAGAATCAGAAATCAATGAAATCCAGAGCCTTTAAGTATATGTGGCTGCATAGACATATCTCTAAAAGAAAAAAAATGTGTGAGAAATGCCAGCTCTATTATAATACTCTTACTGACTTAAGATGAGATTAGATTGTCAGAGGTTAGGAGGACTATATATTTTATTTTATTTTATAAAATAATGCATTTATTAATATGCAGTAGTAATAGAATTCACTGGGATTTAAAAGTCAGTAGCTCTTTACATAGCACCCATATAAAGAATTCTCCAGACAGCTGAGCACAAAAGGAATAAGAAACTGCAGATTTGTATATATGGCACAAATTCAACAAGGGATGGATTGTTTTCAGGTTTGTTTCTTTTTCTCTATAAAAAACAGAAAAGAATAACAGAAAAATGGTCATGTTGTCAATATACCAGCCCATCAAAACTGGTACTGAGTATTTCAAATTGTCCAGAAGAACAGTGCTCTGGAAAACAGTTGTTACACTTCTCCAAAAAACTTGTCCAACCTCCAGCAACCTGAGTTTCAAGAACTTGACATTGAATATTTATCAGAATTGAATTTTCTGTTCTTGCCACAAGAACAGACCTGCTACCCATATACATGAAACACCTCTGACACAATAGCTTTTCCTGACATCTTCTCTGCTTCTAAGTGAAGTACTTTTAAAATTGGATAGAAAGACACTCACATAATCTTGGTAGAGTTTTCAACACATGAAAGGAATTAGGAAGGATGTAAAAAACTGTACATCTATTTTCCTGTTACATGCTGTAGAGGTGATAGCTATAACCACAAATATCCAATGACAAAGTAGAAACATACCATTAAATAGGAAGAAGGCAGTCTTTAAACACAGGATCAAACCCAGTGATATTTCTGTAGGATGGTGTCAATTTATGCCGCAGAAGAATTTGACCCGAGTATAGCAAAACCTTCTACTATGTTATGTGTTGGTGGGAACAGAACTTTGAAGCTGATATCCTGAAAAGCCTTTTTAACTAAGCTTTTAGGGATTTCAAAACAATTTAATAAGAAAAAAAAATTTTCTTTATCCCATAGATTTTTCCTCATTAAACTGATAATTTTTCTCAGGAGCGTATCAGTTACTTTCTCTGGAATTTTTACAGTTACTCAGCCCCATCCTTATCCTACTGTTAGAGGGTCTCATTTTATTCTGCCCTATTATGGCTTAATCAATGCCACAAAAAAACCCCAAAAAAAACCAAAACCCAAAACCCAAACAAACAAACAAAAAGTAGAATTTGTAACTTTCTTTTAAAAAAACTTCTATTACCTTTGAAAGTACAATCTTTTTTTTCTTTTTCTTTTCTTTCCTACTTTCTATGTCATTAAAATTTCTGAGAATAACAAAGGACCCAGTACACTGCTATCAAAAAACTCTGAGGTACTGTCACAACCAGATAGGTTACACAGGAAGACACAGATTGGATCCCCTTGCTTTCTAAACTGCTTCTTAGAGGGGAACCTGGGTGAGGCTGAATCCAACCTCGTAGTGCCCTCCCAGGGAGAATGACTAAGATGTTATGGGCCAAGGAAATGATCACTGTCAGGTACCCCTCGATTGGATTAAGGTGAGATGACACTCAAGGTCTGTATTTGAACGTATATTTTAATTAGAACTATGTAATAACTCGTACAACCTGATACTTGGATTATTATGAATGCTCAGGCTGTGCAATCATTAAGGTTGATTATTGGGGTGTTGTGAAAATTGCGTTACTTATGATTTTAGGAAAGAGAAAGAGAAAGCAAGAAAGTAGAAGTAAATCTAAGAGAGGTAGATTACAGAAAATTACCAGTCCTTAATACAGTATTGAACCATCCAATGGGAAAGGGTTGGTGTCAATGAAACTCCCCAAACCCACCATCCCAGATCCTCCTTTTATAGGCCTGTTTTGATTAATAAGCATGGTTGGCCTCTGCCCATTTCGCTCCTCAATCCTTCTGTCTTTGCCTCCATATGCAGGCCCTAGACCACAGGTAAGCCATTTCCATAGGTGCCAGACAGTCCTTTCTCTTGCCGTTCTTTTGTTTTATTGGAGTGATTATAATGGTGTTTCACACCACTTCCCAGAATACACTACCTGATAACTGGTCCCTCGCAAGAACTGAACCATTTAAGTGAAAGTGAATTGTAACTCTCTATGCAGCACTGTAGTAACAGAAGGGCTTTAGCAACAAATTCTGTTTTCTTAGTTTCTAGTTATTTCGTAGAAAATCATGTAAATGTCCTCATTTAATTAATCAGACTAATACGAAAAGAAAGCTCTGGTCAGAGTGTTTAACATGGGCTTGACCAACAGACATGGTACCATAGCTGGTGTGTTTACATGTGGAGAAGAAAGGAGAAGTATCCAGTTGGTCTGCAGGAAGCTCAGACAGATATGCCCCAGAAGAACATTGTTTTGCTCCTTATTCACATATGATGCTACATTTAAAATCTAGCAGTTGTAAGTGCCCTCTTCATCCTGGTCTAAAGAAAAGGTTTTAACTAAAATATTATTTTTTCTGTACTGACTAACAGTAAGATATGATGGGATTCCAGAGAAAATAAAATTGTATTAATAAAGAAAATTCAATTTTAAAAGGTCAAGAAGTATGTCTCAGCTCCTCAGTTTTTCTCATTTACCTGAGATAACAGGTAAATTAAACATTTAAAATTTAAATTTACCTGAGAAAACAGGTGGCTGAGCCACAGCTTTGCTGATTTTAGCTGGGATAGAATTAATTTTCCTCGTAGTAGCTAGTACAAGGCTATGTGTTGAAACTGAAAACAGCGCTGATAGTGCAGAGATGTTTTCATTATTGCTGATCAGTGCTTAAACAGCATCAAGGCCTTTTCTACTTCTCACGCCACCCAACTAGTGAGTAGGCCACGTTGGGCACACCAGGGCTAGCTGACCTCCTCTGCCCAAATCAAAGGCGTTTTCCAGACCATATGATGCCATGCTCAGCATATAAAAGTAGTGGGTGAAGAAAAAAGTGGTATATGACATTTGTCTTCTGAAGTACCTGTCACACATGATAGAGCTCTGCTTCCCTGGAGATGGCCGAACATCTCCCTGACAATGGGAAGTAACTAATGAATTCCTTGTTTTCCTGCTTTCCCTCCCTTTGCTTTAACTGTGAAATTACCTTTATATATCCCATCCAGGGCAAGTAAGAGAGTGGGACTTAGCTGTCAACTGGGCTAAACAGCAGTTGATTTGAGGTTGATGAGTTTGTAATTTCCTAGGTACTTACTGACCATCTTGAATATAAGGATGAAATTTGCCCTTTCAGTCTTCAGTAGTCTCTTCCAGTCTCCATGAAATTTCATGAACAATTGGGTGTGGCCTTGTGATGACATTAACCAGTTCCCTCAGCACTCATGGGTGCAATCTATCCACTTCCGTGGGCTTGCATATTTCTAGCTTGTTCAAGTGTTCCCTGACTTGAGCCTCTTCCACAGTTTAAACTGCAGGTGGGCTCTGACTTTCCTAATACTGTCTGCACACATGTGGACTGTACAAAAAGAGGCAAAAACTGGAACTTCAATGATTTATTTGAGAATACTCTAAACCATTGAGAAGATCACATAGTGAAGGGAAGTTGTGAAATATGGCAGAGTATATGAATCTGTAGCAGGCATACGAATCTTTCAGGTATATGAATCTGTAGCAAAGAGAAAATCATACAAACATTATACTTGTACTATTCAGTTAACATGCTAGTACTACTTACACATAGCTTCACCACTGATGTTTCAACAAATACTTTTAGAAAAAAAGAAATCTTATAAATAGGACAACAAAATATTTGTGTTATTTTAATATATTTCCCTAAAGTCTATGACACAGACAACATCAATTCTATAACAGCAACACAATTAGAACATCAATGAAAATTTTTGAAATATTTTTTATTTTTATCATCACGTTTTCTCTTGTATACCCTAAATGAAATAAATGAGGAAGCCACAAAAAAAGACTTTGTTCTTTTTTTCTTCTCTGTGTCCTCACTTTCAAAAATTGTACCTGTGTCTATAAAGTGAGAATTATAATTCTTGTTCAGGTTGTTCCAATAACAATGTAAAATGAACCAGCTAAAACAACAAACTGAGAAATAAAACCCAAATTTCTTCAAAAAAATATAATCTTTGCAAAAACCTATGTCAAAACCTTTGTCATAAATCCCTCGCATGATAGTCTACTTAATTAAAGGCAAATGATTTCTTTAATAATTTTCTGCTGTTATTTAATGTCTTGCAGAAATGGAAAATCTCTGTAGTCCTCTGAAGTCAACTGTTACTTTCAATACTTACCCTGAGATCCCTGCAAACCATGAACAGTCTTTGAACCTGCTTGCAAACATCTCTCTTTGGCTTTTTTTTAGTGTGTGATGTCACAGCATGTGTAAGTGTAGAGGAAGTAAACTGAAACATAAGGGCACTGCTGAAGTGGAAGTATTTAGTGAGTTCAGACTTCTTCTTTCTGAAGAAGAGCAAAACAGGCTTTACCAGAATGGACTGTTGGATTTGAATCTGGTGACAAGGCTTTCTCATTATCACAGAGGTAACACAGGTCTGTTAGGGGAAGGATGTACATAACCTGGCAATACTTAATCTGTATCAGAAGCCTGATGCAGTGAGGTTTGTCTACCTCTCTATTGGAAGCATGTTTCTTTCTATTTGAGAGAAGAGAAACTTTTCAGATACTATACAAATCCACAGTGGATAGCTGTCACTCTTCAGAACTAATTTTCAGTGATAGACTAAGACTAAAATGACTTAGGTGAACAGGTTAAAAGGAACACTGGATAGTAATTTTCTATAGTGTTACATACCCCAATTTGCTTGCTAACTGTTCATGAACACAGACTCTTGTCAAATACTCGTTTTTTTCTTTTCATGTCTCTATTTTATATCCTGCATTGTCCCATCACAAAATGTTCCTCCTCATCATGCTTCACACAAAAGCATTCAGAATTTAAAGTGTATAATGCCTAGATCATGCTGTTTTGACAAGTCACTCTCTCTACTTCAATTTAAAGAAGAAACAGCGTGCTGCCAGGTATCAATGCTACCTGCTTGCTGCCTACACAAATGAAGATGACAACAGACACAGATATACTAGTGTGTACACTATCTCTTGGATGGTTTCTAAAATTCTCCAGCTTTTCCACTAGTGGGTAGATTATATGAGCTGGTCCACATGGTAAAAATTCATTATTTCGGTCCTTCAGCTGTTTCATTTCAGGTTTTTGGAATAAGCTTCTGCATTTTGTCTTTTAGATACACTGATCAGCAGTAGATATGCATAAACTTCCACTTTACAAATTTTCTTTTATGCAAATCAAACACACAGGGTACCAGAATTTTCAGAGATGGATGTTAAAGTGTTCACAATCATTATAATTTTATGATAGCTGTCTTGGGTTAGTGCAGTGGTGTTTTGCAAACAGGGGGTATAGGACATAGGGGTGGCTCCTTTGAGAAGATGCTGGAAGCTCCCCTGGTTTCAACTCTAGCCTTAGCATTGCCTTAGCATTTTGTCTTAGGGTGCATGGGAACAGCTTGCTCCTGCACTTTAGAGATTTCCTTCTTAAAGAGCAGCCAATATACTTGGACCCCTTTGTCCTTCAGAGTTCTCCCAAGGCACTCTTTCAATCAAAGTCCAGAACAGGCCAAAGTCTGCCCCCTGGAACTCCACAGACTCATAGAATTGGCTGGGTTGGAAGGGACCTCTGAGATCATCAAGTCATACCCTTGATCCACTACCACTGCAGTTACTAGACCATGGCACTGAGTGCCACATCCAGTCTTTTTTTAAATATCTCCAGGGATGGAGAATCCACTACTTCCCTGGGCAGCCCATTCCAATGCCGGATCACTCTCTCCGTAAAGAAATTCTTTCTAATATCTAACCTAAACTTCCCCTGGCACAACTTAAGACCATGCCCTCTTGTCTTGTTGAAAGTCGTCTGGCAAAAGAGACCAACGTCCACCCGGTTACAACCTCCTTTCAGGTAGTTGTAGACAGCGATGAGGTCTCCCCTGAGCCCTCTTTC